>NC_088420.1:59007520-59163333 GCF_034236695.1 Oncorhynchus nerka | reverse complement strand
GACTATGGGGTGCTGGCCTTCTAGGCAGAGTTGCAAAGAAAAAGCCATATCTCAGACTGGCCAATAATAAGAAAATATTAAGATGGGCAAAAGAACACAGACACTGGACAGAGGAAATCTGCCGAGGTCAGCATCCCGGACTTGCCTCTTCACTGTTGACGTTGAGACGGGTGTTTTGCGGGTACTATTTCATGAAGCTGCCAGTTGAAGATTTGTGAGGCGTCTGTTTCTCAAACTAGACACTCTAATGTACTTGTCTTCTTGCTTAGTTGTGCACCAGGGTCTCCCACTCCTCTTTCTATTCTGGTTAGAGACAGTTTGCACTGTTCTGTGACGGAAGAAGTACACAGTGTTGTTCGAGATCTTCAGTTTCTTGGCAATTTCTCGGATTGATTAGCCTTCATTTCTCAGAACAAGAATAGACTGACGAGTTTCAGAATAAAGTTGGTTGTTTCTGGCAATTTTTAGCCTATAATGTGCCGTTCTGTAAAGGGAGTAGTACACAGTGGTGTACAAAATCTTCAGTTTCTTGGCAATTTCTCGCATGGAATAGCCTTAATTTCTCAGAACAAGTATAGACTGACGTGTTTCAGAAGAAAGGTCTTTGTTTCTGGCCATTTTGAGCCTGTAATCGAACCCACAAATGCTGATGCTCCAGATACTACACTAGTCTAAAGACGGACAGTTGTATTGCTTCTTTAATCAGAACACCAGTTTTCAGCTGTGCTAACATAATTGCAAAAGGGTCTTCTAATGATCAATTAGCCTTTTAAAATTATAAACTTGGATTAGCTAACACAACGTGCCATTGGAACACAGGAGTGATGGTTGCTGATAATGGGTCTATGGGTCTATAATATGCTGATAATGGGTCAATGGGTCTATAATACATCTATGAATAAATAATCGTCTGTTTCCAGCTACAAAAGTCATTTACAACATTAACAATGTCTACACTGTATTTCTGATCAATGAGATGTTATTTTAATGGACAAAAAATGGGCTTTGTTAAAAGTACACAGAAGAAAAACTATTTTATGAATCATAGAGATTCAGGAGTAACATTAGAACAGGGTAAAATGCCTCAGCAACATTAGAGCACTATACAGAAAGTCCTTGCTGAAATGAGTAAATCAAATCAATGATGAGAGAGTAGTCAGATTAAATGATAACTGACAGACATGGTGGCATAGTAGAAATATTGGAATGCAGTGAACCAAGAGGTTGTGAGTTCAAATCACAAGTGAGGACATGATGAATAGTAATTACTGTATAATTACTGTGTGTTCCTAACTTTGCCAACAGAGAAAGAGCTGTGAATGGATCAGTGGTTCATTAATCAGAGCCAACAGTAACAAGGCATGACGTGCAATGAGAACATTTCTTTGGGACCATCAGGTGACTTCCTGACAACTGATACACTGAAACGTGTCTAGAACATTAATAAATTGTACATTTGATGGGACGTGGATAGAATTTTGTCCTAACCCTCAGAAAACTAGACACAGTAATGTTCGTGAAACGTTCCAATGAAACGTGTCTAGAACATTAATATTGGATATATTGGGACAAGGACGTAAGGAATCACAGATGAACTGAGAAAGAGCTGTGTGTCAGTATTAATGTGTGTTTAGACAATTTACATCTAAATGAAATAAACTTTTATTGAAAGGAAAAACATCTCTGTATGTATAGGTTCACTCACAGTGGGATGTTGTAGGACACTCTCTGGGCCTTGATGAAGTCTTTGGGCTGGTGCTGGGCGATCACGTGCCAGCTAACTCCATTATTGACAGTGTACTGTAGCAGCACAGCTCTGTCCACTGTGTCAGGCTGGTCCAGGGCTGTGTTACAACTGTCTGTCTGGGACACACTACCTATCTGCAGGACGAACATGATCTTACTGTGGGTGGAGGAGGGGAGAGCGAGAGAGAGAAAAATTTGTAAGATTGCCTTGGTATTTTTGTCCTACCAAATTTAGGCTCCAAGTTTCCATCTTAGTCCTGCTGTATATTGACCTCTCATTGGCCTTGGCTAGGATTAGTTAGGCTGGGCTAGGCTAGAATGAGCTAGAATAGGCTTCATGCCATAGGGGGCACGTGCCACCACAGATGTGTGCTGTACGTTTACAAAAAATCTGTAATACTACTAGCCACAGCAATTTTATTAAGTTGGCGTTAGCTAGTCCAGATAAGTTCCCAATCTCCCAACCTCATAGCCATCTACCAAGAAGACATTTCAGGCTATCAATCAAGAGTAGCTAGCTTGTCCAACTATCTTAGCCTCACTAGGGTAGGGGGCACTATTTTCACCTCCGGATGAAAAACGTGCCCAAAGTAAACTGCCTGCCACTCAGGCCCAGACGCTAGGATATGCATATAATTGGCAGATTTGGATAGAAAACACTCTAAAGTTTCCGAAATTGTACAAATAATGTCTGAGTATAACAGAACTGATATGGCAGGAGGAAAGCTGTGAAAAATCCATCCAGGAAGTGGATTTTTTTCATGTTTGTAGTTTTCTATTGAATGCCATTACAGTACCCATTGACTTAGGACTCAAATTGCACTTCCTATGGCTTCCACTAGATGTCAACAGTCTTTAGAAAATGTTTCAGGCTTGTATTTTGAAAAATGAAGGAGTAGGACCACTTTGAATGAGTGGACACTGCAGTGTCTTTCTTGTTTTCCTTTTATATTGACGGAGCTATTGTCCGGTTGAAATGTTATTGATTATTATGACTAAAAACAACCTGAGGATTGATTATAAACATCATTTGACATGTTTCTACACACTTTACTGATATTTTTCGGATTTTTCGTCTGTCTGTAGTGACTGCCTTTGAGCCTGTGGATTACTGAACAAAACTGAGGTTTTTGGATATAAAGAGGGACTTTATTGAACAAAACAAACATTTATAGAGTAAATGGGAAAGTAAGTGATTACTTTTATCACTATTTCTGACTTATGTATCTCCTCTACTTGGCTGGTAACTGTTTGTAATGATTTGTCTGCTGGGCGCTGTTCTCAGATAATCGCATGGTATGCTTTCGCCGTAAAGCCTTTTTGAAATCTGACACTGTGGTTGGATTAACAAGAAGTTCATCTTTAAACCGATGTATAACAGTGTATGTTTTATGAATTTTTATAATGAGTATTACTGTTTTTGAATTTGGCGCTCTGCAATTTCACTGCATGTTGGCCAGGTGGGACACACCTTGCGTCCCACACCCCCTAGAGAGGTTAAATGGCGTGCCTGCTGGCAAGGTTGGTAGACTTTAGAAAAGCAAGCAATAACTAAAAATAGAAAAAACTGTCAGCTGGATACAGCCAGTTCAAGAGGTGTGCCTAGACATGCAGAAAAATAGACATATTTTTGACATAGAATTAAGCATAATGATTTTGGCTCTAGATTGCAGGAAAAAGCTGATTCAGGTGTTTGAAAAATACTAAATTCTCCACCGCCCAGCCATCCTGACGTACTTTGTGCCCTCTTTTTGGGGTGTATGACGCCCCTGTTCAGTACTTGTCTCATGTGAGGTCCAGAGGCTTGGTCTGCTCATTTTACAGCTACTGTACAGTATAATCTTCTACTGTATAATGAGCATCTCTCACTGTCCCTTTAGTAGTTGGCAAGACTAGGCTAGTACAGCACAGTACAATCCATTGTCCAACCCTACCTGGCTCGTGTCAGGTCGAGTGGCTTGGTGACAGCCTGCCTCATCTTACAGCCGTTGAAGTAGAGCGAGTCACCGTGGGCGTGGGGAGAAAGCTGACCACACCCACTTCCCACCCCGCCACCCTGGATGAGTTGCCAGCTCTCCTCTGACATGCTACCTGACTCAAAGTTATCCTTTATGGAGCTGGGTAGGTCACTGCCGGACAGGGAGCAGTCATCACCTGGGAGATGGAGGAGAGAAAGAAAGGGTGGTTTGTTTAGATTGTGGTGCTGCAGAGTTGGGGTCCATTAAAGAATATACATATATATTTGATTGAAAAGCAATGAGAATTTGGAATTTCAGTTTACTTCCATAATTGACTGAATTGAAATGGAATTGACCCCAACCGTGGCGCGCTACATTTTAGATGAGAGACACTAGGAACACTCCTAACATTTGAATGCATAAAGAATCAAGTTGAACCAATATGAATGCTAGCTGCCAATTAAAGGGAACATTGTACTGGCCCCTACGGTTAGTGTTTGTGTGGTACTCAGTCAGACCCACCATGGTGTCCCTCGTCACAGATACAGACAACTCCGCTAGTACAGTAACCATGACCACTACACAGCCCTGGGCACGCCTCCCCAATGTACATGTGGTCCACCCCCCAGCCGTGACGCTCGCCAACACCCTCCTTCTGGATCCAACGGAACTGCGTGGCACTGCAGGAGAAGGGTGAGAGTGTGAGAGAGAAAAAGAGTTATAGAGCTGTGACAAGAAAGAGCGGAACTGAGAGAGATACCCTTTACAGACAAAAATGTTCCTTATAGAAGCTCGTTGATAACAGCCTTGATCACCCTTCAGACAAATAAATAAAATGCTGGTTCAGAAGCTTCTCTTCTCTTTCAGAGAACTGCTCTGCTCCTGCATGGAATACTCACATTTAGTTACCCACAACAAACATCATTAGCCAGTTTGTTACCTTGCTAGCTTAGTGAGTGGCAAAAGGCTAATTTGCAAAAGCGGTCCTACCCTGAGGAGACGTGGTCAGGCAGCTGGACAGTGACTCTTGTCCAGGTAGAGCTGTTGACAGGACTGTAGATGGTAGATTCATGGAACATGAAGGGAGAGCAGCCCACGTTGTTCACAGAGGAGGGAAGACACTCTGACTGGACCAGCTGCCATGAGTCAGACCTGGAGAGAAGAGAGGGAAGGAAGAAAGAGGATTGTAAACTGCTCTAATCCTTAAATGTTGGAGGGGTGCCCTCCACCAAGGGCTGTCTCCAGCTCTCGCCGTAGGTTATGGATGGGAATCAGATCTGGCCACTCCAAAAGAGTCTAGCATCTCTTTATGAACCATTCCTGGGTGCTTTAAGATGCGGGTTTGGGTCGTTGTCCTGCTGGAAGATCCACAATGTTCAATAGAGACCCTGTTTCTGGACACTGAGTTGAACATCGACTCAAAAACACCTGATAATCTGCTGATTTTATGATGCCTTGCACGTGTTCAAGGACTACAGTACCAGAATCAGCAAAGAAAGCAACCCCGCAGCATTACAAAACCTCCCCCATCTTTGATTGTAGGGAGGCTATTCTTTTCATTGAATGCTTCATTTGGTCGTCAGTAAACACAGCGTTGATCTGTATTGCCAAATAACTCTAATTTTGTTAAATTGGTCCACATAAATGTTTTCCCAGGATTTAGGCTTGTTCAGTTGAGTTTGAGTAGTTCACGCTCACACACTTTTTCACTCATCATTTGCTGCTGCTACTCTGTTCTTTATTTTACTCTTATTATTATTTATCCTGATGTCTGGTCACTTTACCCTGCCTTCATGTACATAGTGATTATGGAAAATATTCAGACCCCTTGACTCTTTCCACATTCTGTTACCTTACAGCATTATTCTAAAATGGATGACATTTATTTTTTCCCCGTCAATCAACACAATACCCAATAATCTCAAAGCATAAACACGTTTTTAGATTTTTTTTGCAAATGTATTAAAAACAACAACTGAAATAGTACATTTACATAAGTATTCAGACCCTTTATTCAGTACTTTGTTGAAGCACCTTTGGCAGTGATTTTTAAACTATGTATTGTTGGGAAAGGCTCGTAAACATACATTTAACCATAAAGTCTACAACAGTTGTATTCGGTGCATATTACAAATACAATTTTACTCAATTTTTTTTATTTGATTTGAAAAACTGTAGCTCTGTTGAAGGTTGTGGGTCTGCATTCAGGACAACAACCCCAAACACTCATCAAATGCACCCTGGAAGGGTTCAAGAAACTGGAGTTGCCAGTGAAGAGTCCAGATCTGAATCCCATCCATAACCTATGGCTAGAGCTGAAAACAGCAGTTGGTGAAGGGCACCCCTCCAACCTGGAAGGATTAGAGCAGATTCTGCACACAAAAAAGTGCTAGCTCCGGGGCCAATAATTCTGTCCAAACCATGTGTTCATTTTCTAAATTAAAATTGTAAACTTAAATTTACAAAAATAAAATCCAATAACATGGTGTGGTGACAAATTAAGAAAATGGAAGGGTGCCAATATATTTGTCCCAGCACTGTAAATTAGCACATAGGAAGAAATCTCTTCTACCTGGCATCCTTTCTGTACTGCAGCAGGACAGAATGGTGGTCTTCACAGCTGTCTGCCTCACAGCCCACCACAATCTACATACAGTGTGACAGAGAGAGCCACAAGTAAGTTGTTCCACAGGGATCGATTCTTGGACCTCTATGTTTGTAGATTATGATAATGATTTTAATTTGTCAAATGTAGCCATGTTGTGAATGCTAAGAGGTAGCACCTTGAACTGTAGGATGTATCCAGGCTGTACTATAAGCTCTCGGGTGGCTAGGATGTTGTGTGTTTTGTCCTGGTTCTTGTTGGGCCAGTAGAGGTGGAAGGATGGGTTGCCACAAAATCCAGCCGTACGCACCGCATTGGGATAGAAGTTCCAGCTCTCCTCGTGGGACACACCCTCTGGGAGAGAGAGCGAGAGAGAGAGGATCCAGAAGATTTCAGAATGTTATTCAAGAGAGATAAGGAGAATAGAATGGCAAGCTTAAGACACCTTCACAATCAACAACAGGACAAAACAGAGCCCAGATTCATCTTTACACTTTCACCTCCCATTCCATGTCAGAGGTGTTTCAGCACAAACTATCTAACATCATCGAAGATGTCCAGCTGGGTGGAGGGATTGATGTTATGTTTTGTTATCCTATATTACGTTATGCTATGCTGTGTTTACCGTCATCGAAGGTGTCGAGCAGGGTGGAGGGGTTGATGTCAGACCCTCCCACCAGGATGTTGTCTACAGCCCACTGAGCACGCTCCAGCCCAGGTGATGCCAGACCGGAGGAGACAGAGAAGGGCTGCCACCACCGCAGCCGCGTGGTGTTAGACAGCGCCCCCTCTGGTAAAACAATGTAATCACGCCTCACAGACACATACTTCAGATAGTCCATCTCATGAAGCAGGGTCCAGGACACACCTGGGGGAGGTGTGGGGGACAAAATCCTCTATTATTCATCAGTGTACTAAAGATTACATCTACTACAAACTAAACTTTCCATCAGTTACTACTGCTTAGTACAGTTTATGACAGTTTACCTCCGTCTTTGGAGTAGTCCAGCAGCACTCCCTCTTTGCGACAGGTTGGGCGATGGCACATGGTCATGTTGTCTTCACTTCCTATCCTGGCCCAGTACTCTACAAACCTGATCATCACAGTTCATACAGCCATTAACAGTGGAATACTTATGCCGGGACTCAAACACAGATAAACAACCTGTGCACATCTGAAGCATTTCCAGCGATAGTGATCTCAGCGAACATATGGAAAAAACGATATATCTTATGAAAAGTTTGAGTGGTAGTAGGAACTGAAAGGGAATGTTATAACAAAGAGGTACTAACTTGGCTCCCCTGAGGTCGAGGTCAGCGGTGACGGCCTGCCTGGCGTCTGCTCCTCCAAAGTACAAAGCGGTCCCCTCCACCAGAACCCCACAGTCAGTACAGGGACGACCCCCCTCCAACACCTGCCACTGAGGGCCCGGTGCCCCCTCCCAGTCAAAACGCTCCTTCAGAGATGTCTGGGGAAATAGAATAGAATAGATACTTTATTGTCCATAGTATGGACATTTGTCTTCTGCCCTTTTCCCAACACCCCTGACACACACAAACGTTCCGAGCCACATAATCTGCCATGGTGCAGAATCCCTAGGGGGAGGGCAATGTAATTGCATTTTGAATTGCATTGTTTTTGCTATGTGTACAAAATAAATGGTCCTTCAAGCCGGATAGGGACACTTTGTATGTCATTGTATGAAATGTACTACATAAATAAAGATTGATTAACTGATTGATACCTTGAGTGCTGTGCTGGCGTAGCAGCTGGGTCCAGTGAAGCCTGGTTCACAGATACATCGCTGGTCTA
Source organism: Oncorhynchus nerka (assembly GCF_034236695.1). NCBI lineage: Eukaryota > Metazoa > Chordata > Actinopteri > Salmoniformes > Salmonidae > Oncorhynchus > Oncorhynchus nerka. The sequence goes on along the minus strand of NC_088420.1, from coordinate 59,155,211 downwards.
GACACTCTCCATGTCCCCCACAATGGCTGTCACACGCTGGCCCAATGTAGAAGTTCTCCACAGCCCACTGGGTATCACTGTGTTGCTGGTAGAACCGGAAACGCACCGCCCTGCAGAACATTACACATTATGTAGGTTAAGAACTGATGTAGAAGTTCTCCACAGCCCAATAGGTATCAGAGTGCTGAACCAAAAAAATGCACCGCCATACACACCATACACAAAGGATTGTCATAAAGATTAAGTTAGGCAAGACTTTTAAATTATTTTCCCTAGGCTGTTTTTAAGGAACCCTCCTTTCAACTGTAACTTGAGACAGTCCGAATGTCTTGAACCAAAATAAAGTATTGGAGGAAGCAAGGAGAGAGTGTGCCAGCCAGGTTGAGTACATGTGTGTTTGTGTGTGCATGCTTGCTTACGTACACTACTAGTCAAAAGTTTGGACACATCTACTCATTCAAGGGTTTTTCTTTATTTTTACTATTTTCTACATTGTAAAATAATAGCGAAGACATCAAAATACATATACAATACATAGTTTATATTTGATATTCTTCAAAGTAGCCACCCTTTTCCTTGATGACAGCTTTGCACATTCTTGGCATTCTCTCAACAAGCTTCTTAAGGTAGTCACCTAGAATGCATTTCAATTAACAGGTGTACCTTGTTATTAAAAGTTAATTTGTGGAATTTCTTTCCTTCTTAATGCATTTGAGCCAATCAGTTGTGTTGTGACAAGGTAGGGGTGGTATACAGAAAATAGCCCTATTTTGCACAAGTCCATGTTATGGCAAGAACAGCTCAAATAAGCAAAGAGAAACGACAGTCCATCATTACTTTAAAACATGAAGGTCCGTCAATCCGTAAAATGTCAAGATCTTTAAAAGTTTCTTCAAGTGCAGTTGCAAAAACCATCAAGATCTATGATGAAACTGGCTCTCATGAGGAAAGGAAGACCCAGAGTTAACTCTGCTGCAGAGGATAAGTTGATTCGAGTTACCAGCCTCAGAAATTGCAGCCCAAATTAAATGCTTCACAGAGGTCAAGTAACAGACACATCTCAACACTGTTCAGAGGTGACACGCCATCCCATCTGGTTTGCGCTTAGTGTGACTATCATTTGTTTTTCAACAGGACAGTTACCCAACACACCTCCAGGCTGTGTAAGAGCTATTTGACAAAGAAGGAGAGTGATGGAGTGCTGTATCAGATGTCCTGGCCTCCACAGTCACCCGACCTCAACACAATTGAGATGGTTTGGGATGAGTTTGACCGCAGAGTGAAGGAAAAGCAGCCAAAAAGTGCTCAGCAGATGTGGGAACTCCTTCAAGACTGTTGAAAAAGCATTTCAGGTGAAGCTGGTTGAGAGAATGCCAAGAGTGTGCAAAGCTGTCATCAAGGCAAAGGGTGGCTACTTTAAAGAATCTAAAATAAAAAAAATATTTTGATTTGTTTACATTTTTTTGCTTATTACATGATTCCATATGTGTTATTTCATAGTTATGATGTCTTCACTTTTATTCTACAATGTAGAAAACTGTACAAATAAAGAAAAATCTTGGAATGAGTAGGTGTGTCCAAAGTTTGGACTGGTACTGCTATGTGCATGTTTGTACTGTATGGATCAGGCTTGTCACTCACGTGTCTGCCAGGCTGTCCGTTAGGGGGTAGACGGCCCTTTTCCAACCCTGGGCAGGGAAGAAGACACTGGGCTGGGAGATCTGTCCTCCACAGCCGGGGTCAGCAGGTAGACACTGGGGCACCAGGTACCTCCAGGAGACACCGAAGTCCACAGAATACTGGACATGGACCTGATGCTCGGCATGGCGCTCCGGCACACTGCAGCCCACCACAATCTGTAGAGACACATGGACTTGCAAAAACATAACTTGTACATACACACATATCCTGTACTTTTGATCACAACATACACATACACAAATACACCCAACCCCCCCCCACAGACACACACACACCTAGCGGTTAATCTCAGGAGTGTCTAGGGAAGCAGGGGTGTTCAATGTCAGTTATGGAGGGCCAAAACAGCTTTCATCCTCTCCTAATCAGGAATTGATTCAGACCTGGGATACCAGGTGAGAGCAATTAACTAATAGGTAGAAACAAAAAACAGAAGTGTTTCGGAATTGAACATCCCTGGTCTAGGGGGTAGGAACAGGGATTGTTTTTCGACAGGGCCACACACTCAACCATTTCCACTGTTTTGTACTCAATTGTTGTTACCTTGAACTGCATGACCCAGCCTTTGTCCGGGACGATGTCATGTGTGACTGCATACACCTCTCTGCCGTCATCATTACCACACACCATGACTCCGTCTAGAGAGCTACAGAACCTCTGAACCGCACAGTCCTCACTGAACAGCCAGTGATCACTCACTGAGCGAGAGGGAAGCAGTGGAGAGGGGTCAGAGAAAGGAAGAGGGAGAGAGAAAGTAAGCATCCATCTCATCAAACAAAATACCTTTTTTCAAATACCTTATTCGTTTTTTTCATATACGTAGATTCAATAAATGTTCCTTCTGAAAGCAGTTGTATTTGATGCGGTCATTGCTTATTAGGATGAAACCTAATATGAGAGGCACAAAATCAACTCAACAATCAGACATGGGCAGTCAAGAATTAGGGCCTGTATGACTGAAAGATCCTCCCCCAACTGTGTATGTACATGTAGTTGTGTATGTACCTGTAGTTGTGTATGTACCTGTGGTGGTGTATGTTGTGGTCTCGTCCAGATCCCCTGTGTATATACCTGAGGTGCTCTCCTCCTCTCCCTCATTCAACAGGCCTATCCTGCCCGTGGGGGTACCATCAGCGGGCGCTCTCTCATGGTTAGGCAGCGCCACCCCTCCGAAGGTGTCAGAGATCTGTGCCCGCGGGTCGGAACCAGCGATTAGGACGTTATCCAGTGCCCAGTCACTGTGGTCGGACCCCTCGTGGGTCGGTTGCCACCAGCGCACACGCACACCCTCCTGACGGGCCGCATGGGGCAGCAGTACATTGACGAATCTACACATGACACACAGGTTAGGATTGGGAACAGCTGATGTGAAGGAAAAAGACAGGTTAAAGCCGATTCCCAGTTACTGTATATCCTATTTTACTGTACTTTATTACTTGTAAGTCTATAAATACTCCTACTTTTTTCATGTGTGTTAAGCCTGACGAAGACCTTTGGGTAGAACATAAACCGTGGGAGCACTGGGAGCAATCAACAAAGTGTGCGTATATCTATTTTTCATAAAAAAGGCCCACCCAGGCTTTCTGTACAGGTCATAAAAGATCTCTGTCAACAGGATCCAGTTGATTCCACCATTCAGACTGAACTCCAGTAGTACACACTGGTTACGGTTGCTCGGCGGGGTCATGCAGCCATACATAAAGTAGAACTGGATGAACTCTGCTTTGGTCAGGTTCAGATCCACCGTCACCAGCTGACGACTACAACTCTGTTGGAGAGAGACAGATACAAGAGACAACATGGAGGTTAAAGAGAAAGACATATTAGGTGATGTCACGAACCTCATCCCCCTCTTCTGAGAGTAGCGAGAAGGATCGGAGGACTAACACTGAACAAAAACAACAAACTAACAGTCCCGTAAGGTGAATGACAAAACACTAAACAGGAAATAGACACCCACGAAACCCAGGTGGAAAAAGGCTACCTAAGTATGATTCTCAATCAGAGACAACTAACGACACCTGCCGAACACAAAAACCAACATAGAAAAATAAACAGACTGCCCACCCCAACTCACACCCTGACCATACTAAAACAAAGACAAAAAACAAAGGAACTAAGGTCAGAACATGACAGATGGAGAGACACACCAGGTTTGGGCTCAATTTAATTTACGTATTAAAGTTAAACATTTTATATTTTTAATTGAGGTGAAAGAGAAAATCAAATTCAAGTAAAAATAGCGTTTTATTTTCAATAAGGAATTGTCTGTTATTAAATTGTAGTGTCAGCTCACTTTCCAAAATGAACTGTAATAAATTCTAACCCTGATAACAACAGAGAGGGGGGGGCAATGCAAATACATTTTGAGGATCTGAGGACCCATGCAACATCTTTTCAGTCTCCTGAGGGGGAATAGGTTTTGTCGTGCCCTCTTCACGACTGACTTGGTGTGATTGGACCATGTTAGTTTGTTGTTGATGTAGACACCAAGGAACTTGAAGCTCTCAACCTGCTCCAGTGCTGCCCTGTAGATGAGAATGGGGTCATGCTCGGTCCTCTTTTTCCTGTAGTCCACAATCATCTCCTTTGCCTCCTTTGGCTGTAGTCAATGAATAGCATTCTCACATAGGTGTTCCTTTTGTCCAGCTGGGAAAGGGCAGTGTGGAGTGCAATAGAGATCGCATCATCTGTGGATCTGTTGGGGCGGTATGCAACTTGGAATGGGTCTAGGGTTTCTGGGATAATGGTGTTGATGGGAGCCATGACCAGCCTTTCAAAGCACTTCATGGCTACAGACGTCAGTGCTACGGGTCGGCTGTGCTTCCCTTTGTAGTCTGTAATGGTTTGCAAGCCCTGCCACATCCGACGAGCGTCAGAGCCGGTGTAGTACGATTCGATCTTAGTCCTGTATTGATGCTTTGCCTGTTTGATTGTTCGTCGGAGAGCATAGTGGGATTTCTTATAAGCTTCCTGGTTAGAGTCAGAGTCCCGCTCCTTGAAAGTGGCAGCTCTAGCCTTTAGGTCAGTGCGGATGTTGCCTGTAATCCATGGCTTCTGGTTTGGGTATGTACGTACGATCACTGTTGGGATGACGTCATCTATGCAGTTAGTGATGAAGGCAATGACTAATGTGGTGTACTCCTCAATGCCATCGTAGGATTCCCTGAACTTATTCCAATCTGTGCTAGCAAAACAGTCCTGTAGCTTAGCATCTGCTTCATCTGACCACTTTTGTATTGATCTAGTCACTGGTGCTTCCTGCTTTAATTTTTGCAGGAGGAATCAGGAGGACAAAATTAGGAATTAGGAGGACAGAATTATGGTCAGATTTGCCAAAATGAGGGCGAGGGAGAGCTTTGTATGCATCTGTGGAGTCAAGGTGGTCCAGAGTTTTTTTCCCCTCTGGTTGCACATGTAACATGCTGATAGAAATTTGGTAAAACGGATTTAAGTTTCCCTGCATTTAAGTCCCTGGCAACTAGGAGCTCCGCTTATGGGTGAGCGTTTTCTTGTTTGCTTATGCCGGAATACAGCTCATTCAATGCTGTCTTACTGTAGTGCCAGCCTCTATCTGTGGTGGTATGTAAACAGGTATGAAGAATACAGATGAAAACTCTCTCTGTAGGTAGTGTGGTCTACAGGCACAATGTATTGATAGATTGATAGGCACTGACCCCGCTGAAGTGCAGTGCAGCCCCAGATGCCACGGCCCCACAAACAGTGCTGAGCTTTCCCCCGGTTACCAGGTGCCAGTGGCTAAGAGAGGGGGCCCGGCTGAAACTGTCCTTCAGCTGGGAGGGCAGGGGGGCCACAGGCTCATCACAGTACTCGCCTTCCCACTCTGGGTCACACCTACATGGGGGACGAGAGGTGAGAGAAAGGGGTAAGGAGGTTATTGAATGGCCTCTCAGGTTGCTGTGTGTGACATTGTTGTTACAGATGTCGGGACTTCTACTTCAACATGGCAATGGAACACCACATTCGTGTCTGTAATTATTATTTCAGGCTGGTGTGTTATTGAAATATCAGTCACTCACACACAGGAGCTCTGCTGGCAGCGTCCATGTCCGGAGCACATGTCGGAGCAGCCGTCTCCGATGTAGAGATTGTCCAGAGCCCAGGTCTGCTGCTTGTCAAACGGAGCCTGCTGGAACCAACGGAACCGCGTAGCTGGAGACCTGCAGATACATTTTAATGACATAATACAACTCGTACCAACATTTAAAGCTGTTCAAATGTTTGGACAGTGATTTTGAAGAATAACAACCTCGGTTTGGTTTGGCAGTCAAACAATGTGTAACTGACCTGGCGTAGATGGGAATGGGCAGAGTGACTCGGCCCCACTTGTTGTATGTGTCTGCCACCAGCAGTCTCTGTAGGGTGTAGGAGGAGCAGTCTTGACTGGTGGGGAGACAGTCACGTACCAGAGGCTGCCAGTGCAGACCCAGGTCCAGAGAATACTCAAGCTCAATGGCTGTAATGGACAAGGGTACAGAAAGACGCATAAATCAAATTATAAATCAAATCTAATGTTATTAGTCGCATACACACGTGTAACCTTTATTTAACTAGGCAAGTCAGTTAAGAACAAATTCTTCTTTTTATTGACAGTCTACACCGGCCAAACCTGGACGACACTGGGAAAATTGTGTTCTGCCGTATGGGACTCCAAATCACGGCCGGTTGTGATAGAGCCTGGATTTGAACCCGGGTGTCTGTAGTGACGCCTCAAGCACTGAGATGCAGTGCCTTAGACCGCTGCACCAAACGGGAGCAGTGGAAAATATTCAGGCCGCTTCCCTTCTTCCACATTTTGTTATTTTGCAGCCTTATTCTAAAATAGATTAAAAACATTTTTTTTCCCTCATCAATCTACACAATACCGCATAATGACAAAGTGAAAACAGGTTTTTAGAATTGTTTTAAAATGTATAAAAAAAACAGAAATCTTGTTTGCATAAGTATTCAGACCCTTCGCTATGAGACTCAAAATTGAGCTCAGGTGCATCCTGTTTCCATTGCTCATCCCTGAGGAGTTTCTACAACTTGATTGGAGTCCGCCTGTGGTAAATTCAATTGATTGGACATGATTTGGAAAGGCACACACCTGTCTATATAAGGTCCCACAGTTGACAGTGCATGTCATGAGGTGGAAGGGATTTTCGGTTAAGCTCCGAGACAGGATTGTGTCGAGGCACAGATCTGGGGAAGGGTACCAAAAAATGTCTGCAGCATTGAAGATCCACAAGAACACAGTGGTCTCCATCACTCTTAAATGGAAGGAGTTTGGAACCACCAAAACTCTTCCTAGAGCTGACTGCCCGGCCAAACTGAGCTGTGGGATGTGACCATATATATATATATATACATACATACATACATACATACATACATACATACATACATACATACATACATACATACATACATACATACATACATACATACATACATACATACATACATACATACATACATACATACATACATACATACATACACACACTGTTCAAAAGTTTGGGGTCACTTGGAAATGTCCTTGTTTTTGAAAGAATAGCTCATTTCTTGTCCTTTAAAATAACATCAAATTGATCAGAAATACAGTGTAGACATTGATAATGTTGCAGATGACTATTGTAGCTGGAAATGGCTGAAGGCCATTATCCCGCAATCACCTCTTCACTGTTGACATAGAGACTGGTGTTTTGTGGGTACTATTTAATGAAGCTGCCAGTTGAGGACTTGTGAGGTGTCTGTTTCTCAAACTAGACAAACTGCTGGCCTTCAGCCATTTCCAGCTACAATAGTCATTCACACATTTCCAAGTGACCCCAAACTTTTGAACGGTAGTGTACACATAAACATATGGATGAGCAATGTCAAGCAGCATAGGCAAGATGCAATGGATGCTAAAAAATACAGTATATAGATATGAGAAGATTAATTCAAGATATGTAAACATTATTAAAGTGGCATTATTTAAGTGACTTCTGATCCATTTATTAAAGTGGCCAGCGATTTCAAGTCTCTATGTAGGCAGCAGCCTCTCTGTGTTAGTGATGGGTGTTTAACAGTCTGATGGCCTTGAGATAGAAGCTGTTTCTCAGTCTCTCGGTGCCAACAGAGATTTACCTGTACTGACCTGGCCTTCTGGATGGTAGCAGGGTGAACAGGCAGTGGCTTGGGTGGTTGTTGTTCTTTATGATGTTTTTGGCCTTCCTGGGTGCTGAAGGGGTCCTAGAGAGCAGGTAGTTTGCCCCTGGTGACTGCACCACGCTCTGGCGAGCTTTGCGGTTGTGGGCGGTGCAGTTGCCGTACCAGGCGGTGACACAGCCTGACAGGCTGCTCTCAATTGTGCATCTGTAAAAGATTATGAGGGTTGACAGGCCAAATTTCTTCAGCCTCCTGAGGTTGAAGAGGTGCTGTTGCGCCTTCTTCACCATACTGTCTGTTTGGGTGGACCATTTCAGTTTGTCCATGGTGTCCACCTTCTCCACTGCTGTCCCGACGATGTGGATAGGGGGGTGCTCCCTGTTTCCTGAAGTCCACGATCATCTCCCTTGTTTTGTTGACGTTGAGTGATAGGTTGTTTTCTTGACACCCTCACTTCCTCCCTTATAGGCTGTCTCATCATTGTTGGTGATCAAGTCTACTACTGTTGTGTCGTCTGAAAACTAGATGAGTACGCACCCTTGTGGGAGTACAGGAGGGGGATGAGTACGCACCCTTGTGGGAGTACAGGAGGGGGATGAGCACGCACCCTTGTGGGGCCCCAGTGTTGAGGATCAGTGGGGTGGAGATGTTGTTTCCTACCTTCACCACCTGGGGATGGCCCGTCAGGAATTCCAGGACCCAATCGCACAGGGCGGGGTTGAAACCCAGGTCTTCAAGCTTAATGATGAGTTTGGTGGGTAGTGTTATGTTGAATGCTGAGCTATAGTCAATGAACAGCATTCTTACATCCTCTTGTCCAGGTGGGATAGGGCAGTGTGCAGTGTAATGGCGATTGCATCGTCTATGGACCTATTGGGGTGGTAAGCAAATTGAAGTGGGTCTAGGATGACAGGTAAGGTGGAGGTCATATGATCCTTGACTAGCCTCTCAAAGTACTTCATGATGACAGAAGTGAGTGTTACGGGGCGATAGTCATTCTGTTCAGGTACCTTTGCCTTCTTGGGTACTGGAACAATGGTGGTCGTCTTGAAGCATGTGGATAGGGAGAGATTGAATTGTCCGTAAACACACCAGCCAGCTGGTCTGTGCATAATCTGAAAGCGTGGCTAGGGATGCCGTCTGGACCGGCAGCCTTGCGAGGGTTAACATGATTAAATGTGTTACTCAAGTCGGCCACGGATAAGGAGAGCCCACAATCCTTCGTAGCAGGCTGCTTCGGTGACACTGCATTATCCTCAAAGCGGGCAAAGAAGGTGTTTAGTTTATCTGAAAGCAAGACCGTTACTCCACTTTGTATCTATACTGACATTTCGTTTGTTTGATTGCCTTGCGGAGGGCATAACGACGCTGTTTGAATTCGGCCATATTTGCAGTCACCTTTCCATGGTTAAATGCGGTGGTTCGCGCTTTCAGTTTCGGGCAAATGCTGCCATCTATCCACGGTTTCTGGTTAGGGTAAGTTTTAACAGTCACAGTAGGTACAACTCCTATACACTTCCTTATAAACTCACTCACCGAATCAGCTTATACATCAATATTATTCTCCGAGGCTACCGAGAACATATCAAAACAATCTTGAAGAGCAGATTCCGTTGAATAGTCCTGAGCATGGGTACATCCTGTTTGAGTTTCTGCCTATAGGAAGGGAGGAGCAAAAGGTAGTCGTGGTCAGATTTGCCAAAAGGAGGGCGGGAGAGGGCCTTATATGCATAGCGTAAGTTAGAGTAGCAGTGATCCAGTGTTTTACCAGCACGAGCGCTACAGTCAATATGCTGATAGAATTTAGGTAGCCTTGTTCTCAAATTTGCTTTGTTATAATCCCCAGCTACAATAAACCCAATTTCAGGATATCCAGTTTCCAGTTTGCATAAAGTCCAGTGAAGTTCCTTGAGGGCCGTCGTGGTATTGGCTTGAGGGAGGATATACACGGCTGTGACAATACCCGATGAGAATTCCCCTTGGGAGATAGTACGGTCGGCATTTGATTGTGAGGAATTCTAGGTCAGGTGAACAAAGGGACATGAGTTCCTGTATGTTGTTACAATTACACCATGAGTTGTTAATCATGAAACATACACCCCCGCCCTTCGGCGCGACAAACAAGGAATCCAGGTGGCTGTACCAACTCCGACAGAATTTCCCAAGACAGCCATGTACTTTGAAACAGAGTAGTTACAATCCCTGATGTCTCTCTAGAAAGCAACCCTTGCCCTAATTTTGTCTACCTTGTTATCCTGAGACTGGACATTAGCGAGTAATATACTTGGAATCTGTGGGTGGTGTGCGTGCCTCCGAAGTCTGGTCAGAAGACCGCTCCGTCTACCTCTTCTCCGGCGGTTTTGTTTAGGATGAACCTATGGAATCAGTTCAAATGCCCTGTGTGGTTCGAACAAAGGTACCGCTTCGGGAAAGTTGTATTCCTGGTCGTAGTGCTGGTAAGTTGATGTCTCTCTGATTTCCTATAGTTCTTGCCGGCTGTATGTAATAACACTTAAGTTTTTCTGGGCTAACAATGTAAGAAATAATAGATAAAAAAACGAAATACTGCAAAGTTTCCTAAGGACTAGAAGCAAAGCAGCCCCCTTTGTCGGCCCCATCTTGCTATCAAAGCCTACTGGATGATAACTTGTTTTTAACTAGGACATAAGAATTTATAACTGACTTTTTCTGACATAACATAGGTACAGCAGATCCACCTTATTGTATGGGACACTTTTAAAATGTGCCTTTAGAGGCCATGCAATTCAGAACTAATCTACAAAACAAAACAAATTTAGGTCAAAAGAGTCCATATTAACAAAGGAAATGGAAAGACTAACAATACAGACAGATAGCAATAAAAAACTTTACCATAGATGCTCATATTTGAAGAAAAAGAAAAAGAAATGGAGGAACTTATTCAAGAAAGATCCTGTGTATTATATTATAAAAATAAAATCAACTGGATGGAATATGAGGAAAAATGCACCATATAATTTTTTTAATATTCGACAAAGAAATGCTAACTAAAATAATTTGCTGAAACTTGTTACAAATGATGCAGTTACCGACTATATTTTGAAAGAGGAAGTAAAGTACTTCAAGCATATGTTTTCGTCTCCTCCATCTCCACTAACCAAAGCCAATTGTATGGATTTTTTCCAATTAATAATGAAAAATTATCATCTGTACAGAAAGACTCATGTGAAGGCCAATTTACAGATGAGGAACTTCTTGATGCAATTAAAGTCATTAAGGCTGGGAAAACTCCTGGGCTGGATGGCATACCAGTGGAAGTATACCAAACTTTTTTTTGACATACTCAGGAGACCGTTATTAGCATGTTTTACCCACTCAACAAGAAGGTCTGATTTCATTATTACTGAAACAGGATCCAAATGGTAAATATAAAGATCCTGTCCATTTTAAAAATTGGAGGCCTCTTACACTTCAGTGTTGTGATGCAAAAATTCTAGCTAATTGCTAGCTAATTGCTTAGAATAGAAAAGGATAAATAGAATAGAATAAAAAAGGTATTGTCGGATATTATTCATCCTAATCAGACAGGGTTTTTACATGGACGATACATTGGAGTTAATATGAGACAAGTACTGGAAACAATAGAGCACTCTGAAGTATCGGGGAAAACAGGCCTGGTATTCATAGCTGACTTTGAAAAGACCTTTGATAAAGTATATGTATATAAATGCCTGGAATATTTCATTTTTGGAGAATCTCTTATAAAAATTGGTTAAAGTTATGTATAGTACGCCTAGGTGTAAAATAGTAAATAATGGCTACATCTCAGAAAGTTTTAGACTGTCAAGAGGAGTAAAACAAGGTTGTCCACTATCGGCATATCTATGTATTATTGCCATCGAAATGTTAGCTGTTAAAATGAGAAATCCAGGGCTTCAAGCAAAGGAGTCATTCTATGCTGATGATTCTTGTTTTCTTTAAAATCCACAATTAGAATCCCTAAATAGCCTAATTTTCTAACCTCTCTGGTTAATAATTTGCCGGTTGCCAGGAGAACACTACCTGCCCCAATGCATAGTGTCAACTGTAAAGTTTGGTGGAGGGGCAATAATGGTATGGGGATGTTTTTCATGGTTCGGGATATGCCACTTAGTTCCAGTAAAGGGACATTATTACGTTACAGCATACAATGACATTCTAGACGATTATGTGCTTCCAACTTGTGTGTCAACAGTTTGGGGATGGCCCTTTCCTGTTCCAGCATGACAATGTCCCCGTTTACAAAACTAGGTTCAGAAATGGTTTGTCGAGATGTAAAAACTTGTCTGGCCTAGACAGAGCCCTGACCTCAACCCCATTGAACACCTTTGGGATGAATTGGAAAGATAACTGCGAGCCAGGCCTAATCACCCAACATCAGTGCCCGACCTCACTAACCTAGACAGCATAGCCAGGCAACATTAATAAAAGCAAAAACAGAAATCAACAACAATCCTGAAAGCTCACATTTTTACCTACTTTTCTTATAAAACTATTCTCTGACTACCTTGACAAAATAAATGTAACATATTCTTACTTACATTGACAACCTGTCAAATATATATATTTTGTGGCTCACCGTAGCAGGAGTTTGTGACAGAGCATGAAGCTGAGAAATCAAACTGTATGAAAGCATCCTGTCCCAGGCTGATGTCTGTGGTGACAGCGTAGCGCGTGTTGGACTTTTCTATGAAAGCGAAGGCCGCCCCGTCAGAACCACACACGGGCATGCGGGTACCCCCGGGGTAGAGCAGCCAAGAACGCCCATCCATAGAGGAGAAGTCATCTTCTAAAGGACCCCAGCCACTGGCACTGCCCCCCACCACCACCTGGCAGAGTAGAGAGACATAGGTTCATGTCATATGCGTGATACTGTTATATTGATAAAGATGGACAGATTGAAGGATGGATGAATAATTGGATGAACATATATTTTTATTTATTTATATATATTTTTTCACCTTTATTTAACCAGGTACGCTAGTTGAGAACAAGTTCTCATTTACAACTGCGACCTGGCCAAGATAAAGCAAAGCAGTGCGACGAAAACAACAAAGACACAATAGAACAAAAAAGACAGTCTATATACAGTGTGTGCAACTGGCGTGAGGAGGTAAGGCAATAAATAGGCCATAGTAGCGAAGTAATTACAATTTAGCAAATTAGCACTGGAGTGATAGATAGATAAGGTGTTTCACCTGGTCAATAACCCATGGACTATAGAAGTCTCCATTCTCAGAGGGCTGCCACCAGCGTAGGCGCGTGGCGGAGGTACGGGCACGCAGAGGGATCTCCAGGGCCACGAGGCGAGCTTGGTTACTGCTGTTGAAGAAGAGGAAGTTGATTATGATTATGATGAAGGTAATGATTTATTTTATCCATTAGTAAATCATTTTTGCGTCATAAAGCATGTCAGTATAACACAAAACAACATTTACATTACAGTGATGTGTCACGCCCTTATCTTTTACACCTGTCTTTGTGATTGTCTCCACCCCCTTCCAGGTATCGCCCATCTTCCCCATTATCCCCATTGTCCCCTGTGTAGTTATACCTGTATTTTCTGTTTGTCTGTTGTCGGATGGTCTTGTTTGTCAAGCTTAACAGCGTTTGTCTTGTCAGCTCCTCTCTTTTCCCAGCCTCTCTTTTTCTCGACACGGTCTGCATCTGGGTCTTACCTTATCCTGATATGATGTACAGTGAGAGTTATGCTAACCTGTTGGAGAAGAAGAAGTCCTGCAGCAGGCCCCAGGTCAGAGCCCCGTCTACAGAGAACTGGAGCAGGACAGGCTGGGAGCGGGGGTCTGGGGAGGCCTTACCACAGCCCAGACGCAGGAAGAACTGAATAAACCTACAAAATATATACAGTTGAAGTCGGAAGTTTACATACACTTAGGTTGGAGTCATTAAAACTTGTTTTCAACCACTCCACAAATTTCTTGTTAACGAACTATAGTTTTGGCAAGTCTGTTAGGACATCTACTTTGTGCATGACACAAGTCATTTTTCCAACAATTGTTACAGACAGATTATTTCTCTTATATTTCACAGCATCACAATTCCAGTGGGTCAGAAGATTACATACACTAAGTTGACTGTGCCTTTAAACAGCTTGGAAAATTCCAGAAAATTATGTCATGGCTTTAGAAGCTTCTGATAGGCTAATTGACATCATTTGAGTCAATTGGAGGTGTACCTGTGGATGTATTTCAAGGCTTACCTTCAAACTCAGTGCCTCTTTGCTTGATATCATGGGAAAATCAAACAAAATCAGCCAAGACCTCAGAAAAACAATTGTAGACCTCCACAAGTCTAGTTCATCCTTGGGAGCAATTTCCAAACACCTGAAGGTACCACGCTCATCTATGCAAACGATAGTACGCAAGTATAAACACCATGGGACCACGCATGTCCTCTGGTCTGATGAAACAAAAATAGAACTGTTTGGCCAGTATGACCATCATTATGTTTGGAGGAATAAGGGTGAGGCTTGCAAGTCGAAGGACACCATCCCAACCATGAAGCACGGGGGTGGCAGCATCATGTTGTGGGGGTGCTTTGCTGCAGGAGGGACTGGTGCACTTCACAAAATAGATGGCATCATGAGGCAGGAAAATTATGTGGATATATTGAAGCAACATCCCAAGACATCAGTCAGGAAGTTAAAGCTTGTTCGCAAATGGGTCTTCCAAATGGACAATGACCCCAAGCATACTTTCAAAGTTGTGGCAAAATGGTTAAAGGACAACAAAGTCAAGGTATTGGAGTGGCCATCACAAAGCCCTGACCTCAATCCCAATTACACCAGCTCTGTCAGGAAGAATGGGCCAAAATTCACCCAACTTATTGTGGGATGCTTATGGAAGGCTACCGAAACATTTGACCCAAGTTAAACAATTTAAAGGCAATGCTACCAAATACTAATTGAGGGTATGTAAACTTCTGACCCACTGGGAATGTGATGAAAGAAATAAAAGCTGAAATAAATCATTATTTTTTTTTACACCTGCATTGCTTGCTGTTTGGGGTTTTAGGCTGGGTTTCTGTACAGCACTTTGAGATATCAGCTGATGTACGAAGGGCTATATAAATACATTTGATTTGATTTGATTTGATTCTCTCTGCTATTATTTCACATTCTTTCAATAAAGAATGTGACCTAACTGACCTAAGACAGGGCATTTTATACTAGGGTTAATTGTCAGGAATTGTGAAAAACTGAGTTTAAATGTACTTGGCTAAGGTGTATGTAAACTTCCGACTTCAGCTGTATATATAATTATAATGCACATTGATAAATGTGAAATGCGAAAGTCGAAAGCCATGCGTCCCCCGAAACACAACCCAACCAAGCCGCACTGCTTCTTAACACAGCGTGCATCAAACCCGGAAGCCAGTCGCACCAATGTGTTGGAGGAAACACCGTGCACCTGGTGACCTGGTTAGCGTGCACTGCGCCCGGGCCGCCACAGGAGTCGCTAGTGCGCGATGAGACAAGGATATCCCTACCGGCCAAACCCTCCCTAACCCGGACGACACTAAGCCAATTGTGCGTCGCCCAATGGACCTCCCGGTCGCGGCCGGCTGCGACAGAGCCTGGGCTCGAACCCAGAGTCTCTGTTGGCACAGCTAGCACTGCGAGATGCAGTGCCCAATATAGTGTGTCTTGAGAAAATATACTTCTTTATCTTTTCGTCTGAATTCAAATGGTTGTACTTAGCTCACACATACACATTTTACTATCAATGTGAGGAACATGCCACTTGAGAAGTGAGGAGCAGGTTTTATAATAGGGTTAAATACATTGTCACCTCAACTCACCACTTGAGGGCCTCAAAAGCACAGCTATCAGTTAAAAACCTTCAAAGAAAACAACAAAAACACACACACACACACACACACACACACACGATACCTTGCGTTGGAAAGGTCCATGTCATTGGTGACCAGCATGCGAAGGCCGTCCTCGCTGAAGAACAGGTGGTTCCCACTGGACATGATGCCACATTTCCTGCTAGGTTTCCCTCCACTCAGCAGCCTAAACCTGTCAGCATCCACCGCCCCTCCTGTACACACACACACAAGGGCAAGCAGGCATGCACACAAGCATGACAAACGCACACACAGGCATACAAATTAACATTTTTCATTGGTAGCACTGGTGCTCTCAATTTTATAGCGACCATTTTACAGTTCCTACGACTTCCACAGGATGTCACCAGTCTTTGGAATTGGGTTGAAGTTAATCATTGGTGAAACGAACAAGAGGCACATCCTGGAACAACGTTACACTGTTGATAGTTACGCAAGAGGGGAAAATGGTGCATGTTTTGTTTACTTTCTCTATCGAATACAGATTGCCCCGTCTACAATTTGATCGATTATTAACGTTTAAAAATACCTAAAGTTGTATTACAAAAGTAGTTTGAAATATTTTCGCAAAGTTTATAGGCAACTTTTGAAATGTTTTGTAGTGACGTTGTGTTTTGGAAAGCTGTTTTTTTCCGGATCAAACCTGCTTTATAAATGGACATTTTGGGTATACATGGACGGAATTAATCGAAAAAAAATGATCAATTGTGATGTTTATGGGACATATTGGAGTGCCAACAAATAAGCTTGTCAAAGGTAATGCATGTTTTATATTTTATTTCAGCGTTTTGTGTAGCGCCGGCTACGCTAATTATTTTGTTTACAACTCGTTCAGGTGGTTCAGGGGGGTGCATGCTATCAGATAATAGCTTCTCATGCTTTCGCCGAAAAGCATTTTTAAAATCTGACATGTTGGCTGGATTCACAACGAGTGTAGCTTTATTTGAGTACCCTGCATGTGTGATTTAATGAAAGTTTGAGTTTTATCGCGTTTTATTTGAATTTGGTGCTATGCATTTCCCGAGGCTATTGGCCACTTGAGACGCTAGCGTCTCCCCTATCCATAAGAGGTTTAAGGAAATAACACACATTTCTCTCAAATCTACTGATCACTTAATCTCATTATACGCAGACGATATTTTACTACATCTAGATAATGTATCTCAATCACATTGAAGATCAAATATACATTCAGCTTCATCTCAAGTTATAAAATGAATCTAACCAAATCAGCCCAACTGCCTCTCAAGAACCTGTTGGAGGATTCTATCTCTATTTATTGTATCCCAATCATTACCCGTTTTAAATATTGTGAGTAGATATATTTCCTTCTTTAGATAAAACCATTTCCAGAAACTTCAAAAGAACGCTCAAATCAATTCAATCCGACCTCAGTACTTTGCCAGTTGCTTTAACCGGAAAAATATATGTTATTAAAATTAATATATTTCCACTGCTGAATTTCTGTAGTTCAATGCTTCCAATGGCTCCCCTTTCTGGCTACTGGGATACAATTCACAGTGCGGTTAAAACATGTATATTGAAAGGTAAACAATCCCGGATAAAAATTAACACATTTACAAAAAGGGAAAGATATAGGAAGACTATCCGTACCAAACTTATAATTGCACTTTGCTCCATCCTAAATTGGCTAAGACAGGATTATTCTGCCCCCTGGTTGATTAAAGAATGAAATATGGTGTCTCCTATTGCTCTGAAAGAGGTTGTGTTCACTGATATATTCCTTAAACAATGTAAACTGTGCTTTGGTCCTATTATTGCAACAACAAAAAAATATTGTCCTATTACTGGGAATCAAAATGGCATGCCCAATGGTCCTGTGGAGTCCGTACCCGCACCGATATCATGGATAGTAATGGTTTGAGAACATTCCAATATTTGAAAGATACATACACATTACGAGGCAACACCGTCTTTCTATATTTACAATTTAGGTCAGCTATGCTGGCCTATGGAGTCTCTTGGGAAACCAAACTATCAAAACATCAAATGATGAGATTTACAGTGCCTTCATAAAGACCTTTTCCAAGTTTTGTTGTGTTACAAAGTGGGATTAAATATATATTTAATTGTCCGTTTTTGTCAATGATCTACAGAAAATACTCTGTAACGTAAAAGTGAAATAAAAATATGTATTGGTTAGGTAAGTATTCAACCCCTGAGTCAATACATGTTAGAATCACCTTTAGCAGCAGTTACAATCTGGGTAAGTCTCTAAGAGTTTTCCACACCTGGATTGTACATCATTTTCCCAGTATACTTTTCAAAATTCTTCAAGCTCTGTCAAATTGGTTGTTGATCATTGCAATACAACCATTTTCAGGTTTTCCATAGATTTTCAAGCCGGTTTAAGTCAAAACTGTTACTTGGCCACTCAGGAACATTCACTGTCTTCTTGGTAAGCAACTCCAGTTATCGTCCTGCTAAAAGGTGAAGTCATCTCCCAGTGTCTGGTGGAAGGCACACTGAACCAGGTTTTCCTCTAGGATTTTCCCAGTGCTTAGCGCAATTCTGTTTCTTTTTTCTTCTGAAAAACTCCCCTGTCTTCAATGATTACAAGCATACCCACAACATGATGCAGCCACCACTATGCTTGGAAATATGGAGAGTGGTACTCAGTAATTTGGATTTACCTCAAAGACAACACTTTGTATTCAGGACAAAATTTTAATTGTTTTGCCACATTTTTTGCAGTATTACTTTAGTGACTTGTTGCAAACAGGATGCATGTTTTGGAATAGATTTTTATTTTATACAGGCTTCCTTATTTTCACTCTGTCAGGTTATTATTGTGGAGTAACTACAATGTTGTTGAGCCATCTGTTTTCTCCTATCACAGGTATCCTGATAGCCATGATTGGCTGAAATAATGAGTGGGCTGGACATACCGAGAGATGAGTTTGAATTGGTCTACCATAAAGCACGCATCTGTCAGTTGGAGCTGGCCAGTAATGTTTAGGTAATAGCGTCGAACACGTCTTTAAAATATATATAGGGTAGTAAAACTGCATAAACCTAATGTCAAGTTAAAGTGTATCATTAGCTAGCTAACATTAGCTGGCTGGCTCGGTAGCTAACGTTATGTGCATGCTCTCCGTTTTCTGGAGGAGCGAGTTTTGAAATCAGTGGAATTGGAGTATGATGGCTAAAGAGAAGGAGAAAACACCAGTCTGGATAACATCGTCAAACTAAGGCAACCAAGCATGGCATCAGATAGGAGACAAAGTGGTTTAAATTCAAATGTACTGTTAGCTAGCTAACATTAGCTGGCTGGGTCGCTATGTAATGTTATGTGTATGATCTTATTCTTTGTATCTCAGACACATTTGTTTGACTAGTTATAGCTATAGAACCTGGTGGTTAGCTACCTGCAGATTCATGCAGGGCAGCAACGTCATGAGTTGTGATTATGGTCCATTGTTTAGCTAGCTAGCTGCATGTCTTAACCAGTTCTGCTAGGGGGAGTAAAATGGTCAGAGTGGGGTATTCTCTCATTATGTTTCTGGAAGTAGCTAGCCAATATTAGCCAGTTAGTTGGGTGCTTGACTGTAGTTGAGGTCAGAGCTTTCGGAACAGTCCTACTTATTGGCCAGAGAGTCCATTGTGCGCTCTGAACGTGAAACCACAGAGCGATAGGGCAAGTAATGTTCAGTGAGCTGTTCTCTCTCTCTTAGATATCTGGAAGTAGCTGGCATGTTAGTACAGAATGGTTGGATCAACCCTTAAAGTGATGGATGGGGCTACGGCTTAAGAGGGTGTGAACAATGCTGAACGGGTGTAGACAAAGAAGGGCTCTCCAATAGTAGTACCAAAACATTGAAAGACGGTTTTCTCAAAAGTGAGTTTACAAGTTCATCAACTTTCAAAGCAGAATTACTTTCCCATTGTAGCCACATGTGCAAGATCAGGTACGCTTGTCGTCTCAATTAAATAGAGTAGGCTATAGCCTGCATGGGCAGGGGAAGCACAGGGCGGTTATTATTCCAAGGAAATGTACATCCTAAATATTATCAGGCTGTAGTTTACTACATTTCCTATAAATAAATATTCATCACCCATATTTGTCTCCATCTGAAAATCGTCCCACTCCTAAAAAGAAGGCTATAAAATGTAGGTCAGGTGAAAGTGCAAGCCTCTCCAACTCTTCTCGCTACAAACTACCTTAGTTGTTGATATATCCCAGTAATACGATAGATTAATATATTGGTCTACATGAGAACCTCTGGTAATTTAAACTAGTTCTTAGGGTATTTTTGAGCACTTTGATATTGCCTACAGGGCCCAAAATTGCTGGGACCTGGCTGGCAAGTGAGCTGCGTCACATGCAAAAATGCAGGACTGCGCGGGTTTGGAACCAGTTCTTGCAAGTGGGAATCCAGTGCGGTATGAAAAGCTGCATGTGTGGGTGGGAGTGGGATGAAGAAGTCCCACAGAATGAGGTAACATGACTGAACTGTGCAAGCAGTTTATTAATGTAAAATGTGGTCCCAGATACAAATGTTGAGCAGGTAATATGGGTCAGATCCTTTGACCCGGTGGGGTTAAAAACAAGCCGTTTTCGCTGCAGTAATGGTGTAACCATGACGCTAATGAATCTGTGCCTGATTGTTTCTCTAGGGCACTTAGAAACAATGGTACAGTGAACCCTTATCATTATAACAATTATTATGTGCTGCCAAAATAAAACTCCTGGTCGCACAACAACGTATTTCGTCACACTTAGGAGCCCTTTCTACCATAAGTGTATTAATCACATCCATCCAGTTCTCAAAATATAATCTGATCAATATCAGTATTGATGGCTAAACACAATATCTGAACACTGTGTTTGAACAACACATATACAGTGACTGTCTACTAGTCTCACTCTCTCTCTCACACACACACACACACACACACACACACACCCTCTGCTTTTATGTGGAAATCTGTGTTTTCTTGCACATTCAAGGAAATGTATATTCCACCAGCAAGGTTAGGTTAATTGTAAGTGTTAAGATCAGGCAGGGTTAATGAAGCCTTTATCCGAACCCATACACTATCTTCCAGTTCTATACCCACTGCCTACCTTCAAAGTCTTCCTTGAGGAAGTCAGGGTTGGATGTGTCGGGTTGGGAGCAGTCTGGTCCTGAGTATCCCGAGTCACACACACAGTGGGTACCCCTCACACATGACCCGTGTCCGTTACACATGTCCTGGCACTGGGGGCCAATGTACACACTGTCCAAAGCCCAGGTAGGGGGGGATGAACCGCTGGAGTAGAAGCCCTGGTACCAACGGAACCGGATGGATCTGAGAGGAGAGAGAAGAAAAAGAAGATGAAGAAGAAGAGAGAGATGGAGAGAAAGGGATCTATACACTGAGTATACAAAACATTAGGAACACCTGCTCTTTCCAGACAAACCAGGTGAAAGCTATAATCCCTTATTGATGTCACTAATTAAATCCACTTCAATCAGTGTGGATGAAGGGGAGGAGACGGGTTTAAAAAAAAGTTTAAGTCTTGAGCAAATTGAGACATGGATTGTGTATCTCTGCCAATCAGAGACTGAATGGGAAAGACCAAATATTTAAGTGCCCTTGAACAGGGTATGGTAGCAGGTGCCAGGTTCACCGGTTTGAGAGTGTCAGGAACTGCAACGCTGCCAGGTTTTTCCCACTCAACAGTTTCCTGTGTGTATCAAGAATGGTCCACCACCCAAAGGACATACAGCCAACTTGACACAAATGTGAGAAGCATTGGAGTCAACATGGGCCAGCATCCCTGTGGAATGCTTTTGACAAATAATGGCTGTTCAACTTAATATTAGGAATGTGTTTCTCATGTTTGGTACACTCAGTGAATATATATTTATATATACATACACAGTAGTGGCCAAAAGTCTGACAAAGTCTGCTGCCTCAGTTTGTATGATGACAATTTGCATATACTCCAGAATGTTATGAAGAGTGATCAGATGAATTGCAATTAATTGCAAAGTCCCTCTTTGCCATGCAAATGAACTGAATCCCCAAAAAACATTTCTCCTACATTTCAGCCTGTCAGAAAAGGACCAGCTGACATCATGTCAGTGATTCTCTCGTTAACACAGGTGTGAGTGTTGACGAGGACAAGGCTGGAGATCACTCTGTCATGCTGATTGAGTTTGAATAACAGACTGGAAGCTTCAAAACAGGGTGGTGCTTGGAATCATTGTTCTTCCTCTGTCAGCCATGGTTACCTACAAGGAAACACGTGCCGTCATCATTGCTTTGCACAAAAATGCTTCACAGGCAAGGATATTACTGCCAGTAAGATTGTACCTAAATCAACCAATTATCGGATCATCAAGAACTTCAAGGAGAGCGGTTCAATTGTTGTGAAGAACACTTCAGGGTGCCCAAAAAAGTCCAGCAAGCGCCAGGACCATCTCCTAAAGTTGATTCAGCTGCGGGATCAGTAGAGAGCTTGCTCAGGAATGGCAGCAGGCAGGTGTGAGTGCATCTGCACGCACAGTGAGGCAAAGACTTTTGGAGGATGGCCTGGTGTCAAGATGGGCATGAAAGAAGCCACTTCTCTCCAGGAAAAACATCAGGGACAGACTGATATTATGCAAAAGGTACAGGGATTGGACTGCTGAGGACTGGGGTAAAGTCATTTTCTCTGATGAATCCCCTTTCCGATTGTTTGGGGCATCCGGAAAAAAAGCTTGTCCGGAGAAGACAAGGTGAGCGCTACCATCAGTCCTGTGTCATGCCAACAGTAAAGCACCCTGAGACCATTCATGTGTGGGGTTGCCTGTCAGCCAAGGGAGTGGGCTCACTCACAATTTTGCCTAAGAACACACAGCCATGAATAAAGAATGGTACCAACACACATCCTCCGAGAGCAACTTCTCCCAACCATCCCGGAACAGTTTGGTGACAAACATAGCCTTTTCCAGCATGATGGAGCACCTTGCCATAAGGCAAAAGTGATAACTAAGTGGCTCGGGGAACAAAACATAGATATTTTGGGTCCATGGCCAGGAAACTCCCCAGACCTTAATCCCATTGAGAACTTGTGGTCAATCCTCAAGAGGCTGGTGGACAAACAAAAACCCACAAATTCTGACAAACTCCAAGCATTGATTATGCAAGAATGGGCTGCCATCAGTCAGGATGTGTCCCTGAAGTTAATTGACAGCATGGCAGGGCAGATTGCAGAGGTCTTGAAAAAGAAGGGTCAACACTGCACATATGACTCTGTGCATCAACTTCATGTAATTGTCAATAAAAACCTTTGACACTTATGAAATGCTTGTAATTATACTTCAGTATTCCATAGTAACAACTGACAAAAATATCTAAAGACACTGAATCTGAGACTGAACACCTCCCTCTGCAACTGGATCCTGGACTTCCTGACGGGCCGCCCCCAGGTGGTGAGGGTAGGTAGCCACACATCTGCCACACTGATCCACAACTCTGGAGCTCCCAAAGGGGGTGCGTGCTCAGTCCCCTCCTATACTCCCTGTTCACCCACGACTGTATGGCCAGGCACGACACCATCAGTATATTTGCAGACGACACAACAGTGGCAGGCCTGATCACCGACAACAACGAGACAGCCTATAGGGAGGAGGTCAGAGACCTGGCCAGGTGGTGCCAGAATAACAACCTATCCCTCAAAGTAACCAAGACAAAGGAGATGATTGTGGACTACAGGAAAAGAAGGACCGAGCACGCTCCCATTCTCATCGACGGGGCTGTAGTGGAGCAGGTTGAGAGCTTCAAGTTCCTTGCTGTCCATATCAAGAACAAACTAGAATGGTCCAAACACACCAAGACAGTCGTGAAGAGGGCACGACAAGGCCTATTCCCCCTCAGGAAAGTAAAAAGATTTGGCATGGGTCCTGAGATCCTCAAAAGGTTCTACAGCTGCAACATCGAGAGCATCCTGACCAGTTGCATCACTGCCTGGTATATGCTCAGCCTCCGACCGCAAGGCACTTCAGAGGGTAGTGCGTCCGGCCCAGTACATCACTGGGGCAAAGCTTCCTGCTATCCAGGACCTCTACACCAGGCAGTGTCAGAGGAAGGCCCTAAAAATTGTCAAAGATCCCAGCCACCCCAGGCATAGACTGTTCGGACAAAAAGGCTTCTCAACAGTTTTTACCCTCAAGCCATAAGACTCCTGAACAGGTAACCAAATGGTTACCCAGACTATTTGCATATTGTGCCCCCCCAACCCCTCTTTTACGCTGCTGCTACTCTCTGTTTATCATATATGCATAGTCACTTTAACTATACATTCATGTACATACTACCTCAATAAGCCTGATTTACCGGTGTCTGTTTTTAGCCTTGCTACTCTTATTTTCAAATGTCTTTTTACTGTTGTTTTATTTCTTTACTTATCTACACACACACACCTTTTTTTTCCGCACTATTGGTTAGAGCCTGTAAGTTGTATTCGGCGCACATGACAAATAAACTTTGATTTGATTTGAAGCAGCAAACTTTGTGGAAATTAATATTTGTGTCATTCTCAAAACTTTTGGCCACGACCGTATATACATTTGAAGTCTGATGTTTACATACACCTTAGCCAAATACATTTAAACTCAGTTTTTCACAATTCCTGAAATTCCCTGTCTTAGGTCAGTTAGGATCACCACTTCATTTAAAGAATATGAAATGTCAGAATAATAGCAGAGAGAATAATTTATTTCAGCTTTTATTTCTTTTATCACATTCCCTAGAAGTTAACATACACTCAATTAGTATTTGGTAGCATTGCCTTTAAATTGTTTAACTTGGGTCAAACATTTTGGGTAGCCTTCCACAAGCTTCCCACAATTTTGGCCCATTCCTCCTGACAGAGCTGATATAACTGAATCAGGTTTGTAGGCCTCCTTGCTCGCACATTAAGTTGACCAGTCCATCCTGCGGCAAAGCACCCCCAGAACATGATGCTGCCACCCCCGTGCTTCACGGTTGGGATGGTTTTCTACAGCTTGCAAGCCTCCCCCTTTTTTCTCCAAACATAACGATGGTCATTACGGCCAAACAGTTCTATTTTTGTTTCATCAGACCAGAGGACATTTCTCCAAATAGTACGATCTTTGTCCCCCATCTGCAGTTGCAAACTGTATTCTGGCTTTTTTATGGAGGTTTTGGAGCAGTGGCTTCTTCCTTGCTGAGCGGCCTTTAGTATTCAATTAGTATTTGGTAGCATTGCCTTTAAATTGGTTAACTTAGACCAAAAGTTTCGGGTAGCTTTCCGCAAGCTTCTCACAATAAGTTGGGAGAATTTTGGCCCATTCCTATATCTTAACTGGCCATTTGAGAAGTTTCAAATGGATGGTTTTCATATTAGTTAGGCTCTCTTCAATGTCCTGTAGTCTCTCACCCGCAGAGTCTGAGTTTTCCAAAGTGGATGATCTCCCTCCTCCAGCCCTGTGTTGTCCCGGGGTAGTAGACGCTGGCGGGGTGCAGCTCTGTGGAGCATAGGGATGAGGGCTGGGGGCCCCCCGAACACAGGGGAACCAGGAGATGCCATGTAGCCCCAAAGTCCCTGGAGAACTCCAGTCTCACTGGGTTAGAGGAGGAAGAATCTGCCGTACAGCCTACGTTGATCTGAGAACAAATTAATAAATTATTATTACTATGTAATTGTCATTATCATTATAAAGATCACATCTGAAACACAACACAGGAAATATAAACAGGAAAAATGTTTAAATTATAAACATAATATCAATCAAATTCTTAGTTGTTATATTATAAAGTATTACTAGTATAATTATGAACATTATGCAGTAATATATTAATGTTCTTGCTTCAGCAGGATTACTGTAGTTATTTGATATACTACTCACTTATTAGTATTAGTGTGTTTGCATCAACAAGACCACTCTAGATATTCAATATACTTCTGTTTATGTTTTCTATTTCATATAATTATATTGTGATGAATTATTATAAAATAATTATGATCCTTAAACAGCCCACATTCATATGTATCAAAGAGAATAGTAATTATAATAACGTCATATAAATCAGTCATTGTCTTTATGAAAACCCTTTGGCACCTCCACTTTTAAATTAGGATACATTTTCTCATTCTTTATCCTCTTATCTTTTCCGTCAGTATTTCTCTGTCCAACTCAATTTCTCTGTCTCTGTTCCGCTTTCCTCTTTCCCCATTCCTCTCCTCTTATACTTCACTGATTTTCTTTCCTACACTGTTTTCCCAACCAATCAGTCTGTTCTCTCTCTTCTCTTCATACCTCAAACTGTATGATGGTGTTTTCATTGACATCAATGTCTCTGGTGGTTATGGAATGTTCTCCCAACTCACTGGAGACAAACACCATGGCAGACTCATCATCCTCCCTGTACACGCACATACATTAGACAAAGTCTGTTATCTTACAGTCCTTTACAGTAGGATTGGGATCAAGTCCAACTCAATTTAATCAATTCAGGAATTAAACAGAAATGTTACGTTAAAGGAGACAATGCAGCCGTTTCAAAAACAAAATATCAATATCAAAAACATATTGGGTAACAATTAAGTAACTTACCGTGATTGATTTAAATTAAAATGGACAAAAATGTACAAAAATAGCTTCTTAGCAAAGACACATTTCTGAAGTAAGAATTTTGCTAGTACTGTCTGGGAGTCATCCGAGTGGGGAGGAGAAAACTGAAAATTAGCTGTTATTGGCAGAGAGGTTTGGAAGTGTCTTTCTGATTTACTGCCTGGTGATGTCAGGCCAAAACTCCATCCCACCAAAACAGGCTCAAATTTCAGTCTGTCTTTTCAAGCAGATCTTATACTAAATGGCCATTATCATAATTTTCACAATTTCAAAGTATTATTCCAACCTCATAGTGTGGAAATACATATAAAACACAGGTAAATCACATTTTTTGACTGCACTGGGCCTTTATGAATATGTCAACTAAATTGGTAGTTAACTTCCTGAATTTACTGTATTGTGGCATAGAAGCACATATGTTGAATTGACATCTTAGAGGCACACAGAGATGAAGGATTGTAGGTACAAGGTTCAGTGTGTTCACAGTGCACTAAAGGGTTGTACAACCAGTAGATCTACTCACAGGCCACTCTTCTGGTAGGGGCAGTAGAGTCCAGTGTTGCCTCCTGGGTAGAAGAGCCAGTTGTAATCCTGGGGTCCGCCCTCGAAGCTGTCAGAGACTACAGGAGGGTTGTTGAGCGAGCTGCCATCGATGATCAGGTCATCAATCACCCACACCTCCTCCTTTTTACCTGTAGGACAGAACACATATAGCCAGTCAGACATACAATGTGTCTTCATACAGTATGTCATTATTTTGAGATGTGTGTATACTGTAAGTATGAGTGTATTTGAACTTTGTCTTTGGCTGTGATTCAATTCGCTACTCTTCACACAAAAATGTACACTCTCATTGCATTAAAAGCATTGGATTGGATGAAGTTTCCACCATTTCCTTACACCAGTCCATTCCTTTAAATCCATGAAGTGGAGTGTACAAGCACACACTTCTTGTGTAGATAAACGGACCATAGACTCACTGTGTGTGTTCACTACTCACCGCTGTTGTAGGGCTGCCAGAGCCTGAAGCGGGTAGCGTTGGTCTGGGCACTGGTGGGCAGAGGAAGGTGGATGAACAGCGTGTCGGTGGAAGTAGGGAAGTAAAACTCATCTAACAACAGCCAACTGATCCCCCCGTTCACAGAGTACTGTAGTAGCACCGAGTGGGAGCGCTCTGGGACACCTGGGAACAGGACACAGAGTTAACGCAACCCACACACAGTTAACAGTATAACATATCTACAAAACACTGACACAAAGTAAAGATTAAAAGTAGTTTTGCAGACATAAATGGTAAGCAGATATAGCCAGAATGTACTGTATGTGAAAAAGAGACCTACCCTTAGTGATGAACTTGAAGGAGAACTGGATGTAGAGAGTGCTGGTGCAGTCCATGTCCCTAGACATCAACATACGCAGACCTTCCTACAAATCAAGCAAAACGGAAAGAGAAATCAAGATAATAAATTCAGCAAAAAAAGAAACGTCCCTTTTTCAGGACCCTGTCATTCAAAGATAATTCGTAAAAATCAAAATAACTTCACAGACCGTTATTGTAAAGGGTTTAAACACTGTTTCCCATGATTGTTCAATGAACCATAAACAATTAATGAATATGCACCTGTGGAACGGTCATTAAGACACGAACAGCTTACAGACGGTAGGCAATTAAGGTCACAGTTATGAAAACTTAGGAACCTAAAGAGACCTTTCTACTGACTCTGAAAAACACCAAAAGAAAGATGCCCAGGTTCACTGCTCATCTGCGTGAACGTGCCTTTGGCATGCTGCAAGGAGGCATGATGACAGCAGATATGGCCAGGGCAATAAATTGCAATGTCCGAACTGTGAGACACCTAAGACAGCGCTACAGGGAGACAGGACGGACAGCTGATCGTCCTCACAGTGGCAGACCACGTGTTACAACACCTGCACAGGATCGGTACATCCGAACATCACACATGCGGGACAGGTATAGGATGGCAACAACAACTGCCCGAGGTATACCAGGAACGCACAATCCCTCCATCAGTGCTCAGGCTGTCTGCAATAGGCTGAGAGAAGATGGACTGAGGGCTTGTAGGTCTGTTGTAAGGCAGGTCCTCAACAGACATCACCAGCAACAACGTCGCCTGTGAGCACAAACCCGCCGTCGCTGGATCAGACAGGACTGGCCAAAAGTGCTCTTCACTGACGAGTCACGTTTTTTTCCAGGCGTGATGTTAATCGTTGAAGGAATGAGCGTTACACTGAGGCATGTACTCTAGAGCGGATTGAGTTGGAGGTGGAGGGTCCGTCATGGTCTGAGGCAGTGTATCACAGCATCACAGCATCAGGATGCCTGGTCATTCTTTAAAAGTAACTTCCTCACCATCTTAGATAAGCATGCTCCGTTCAAAAAATGCAGAACTAAGAACAAATATAGCCCCTGGTTCACTCCAGACCTGACTGCCCTCGACCAGCACAAAAACATCCTGTGGCGG
This sequence comes from Oncorhynchus nerka, assembly GCF_034236695.1. Taxonomy (NCBI): domain Eukaryota; kingdom Metazoa; phylum Chordata; class Actinopteri; order Salmoniformes; family Salmonidae; genus Oncorhynchus; species Oncorhynchus nerka. Next base: position 59,126,395 of record NC_088420.1, on the reverse strand, counting down.
ACTGCAATAGCATCGAATAGAGTCCGCGATATGCAACTGTTCAGGGAAGTCAGGAACCAATACACGCAGTCAGTCAGGAAAGCAAAGACCAGCTTTTTCAAGCAGAAATTTGCATCCTAATAACTCCAAAAAGTTCTGTGACAGTGTAAAGTTCATGGAGAACAAGAGCACCTCCTCCCAGCTGCCCACTGCACTGAGGCTAGGTAACACGGTCACCACCGATACATCCATGATAATCGAAAACTTCAACAAGCATTTCTCAACGGCTCGCCATGCCTTCATCCTGGCTACTCCAACCTCGGCCAACAGCTCCACCCCCCCACCGCAGCTACTCGCCCAAGCCTCCCCAACTTCTCTTTTACCCAAATCCAGATAGCAGATGTTCTGAAAGAGTTGCAAAACCTGGACCTGTACAAATCAACTGGGCATGACAATCTGGACCCTCTATTTCTGAAACTATCCGCCGCCATTGTCGCATTCCCTATTACCAGCCTGTTCAACCTCTCTTTCATATCGTCTGAGATCCCCAAGGACTGGAAAGCTGCCGCGGTCTTCCAAGGGGGAGACACCCTGGACCCAAACTGTTACAGACCTATATCCATGCTGCCCTGCCTATCTAAGGTCTTCGAAAGCCAAGTCAACAAACAGATCACTGACCATCCCGAATCCCACCGTACCTTCTCCGCTGTGCAATCTGGTTTCCGAGCCGGTCACGGGTGAACCTCAGCCACGCTCAAGGTACTAAACAATATCACAACCGCCATAGATAAATGACAGTACTGTGCAGCCGTCTTCATCGACCTGGCCAAGGCTTTCGACTCTATTCTTATCGGCAGACTCAGTAGACTTAGCCAACTACTTTGCAGACAGAGATCAGTGTGTCAAATCGGAGGGCATGTTGTCCGGTCCTCTGGCAGTCTCTATGGGGGTGCCACAGGGTTCAATTCTCGGGCCGACTCTTTTCTCTGTATATGATGTTGCTCTTGCTGCGGGCGATTCCCTGATCCACCTCTATGCAGACAACACCATTCTGTATACTTCTGGCCCTTCCTTGGACACTGTGCTATTTAACCTCCAAACGAGCTTCAATGCCATACAACACTCCTTCCGTGGCCTCCAACTGCTCTTAAACGCAAGTAAAACTAAATGCATGCTATTCAACCGTTTGCTGCATGCACCCGCACGCCCGACTAGCATCACCACCCTGGATGGTTCCGACCTAGAATATGTGGACATCTATAAGAACCTTGGTGTCTGGCTAGACTGTAAACTCTCCTTCCAGACTCATATCAAACATCTCCAATCCAAAATCAAATCTAGAATCGGCTTTCTATTTCGCAACAAGCCTCCTTCACTCAGGCCTCCAAACTTACCCTAGTAAAACTGACTATCCTACCGATCCTCGAATTCGGCGATGTCATCTACAAAATAGCTTCCAATACTCTACTCAGCAAACTGGATGCAGTTTATCACAGTGCCATCCGTTTTGTTACTAAAGCACCTTATACCACCCACCACTGCGACCTGCATGCTCTCGTCGGCTGGCCCTCGCTACATATTCGTCGCCAGACCCACTGGCTCCAGGTCATCAACAAGTCCATGCTAGGTAAAGCTCCGCCTTATCTCAGTTCAATGGTCACGATGGCAACACCCACCCGTAGCACACGCTCCAGCAGGTGTATCTCACTGATCATCCCTAAAGCCAACACCTCATTTGGCTCTGCTGTCTGTGACTGGAACGAATTGCAAAAATAGTTGAAGTTGGAGACTTTTATCTCCCTCACCAACTTTAAACATCTGCTATCTGAGCAGCTAACCGATCGCTGCAGCTGGACATAATCCATCGGTAAATAGCCCACCCAATTTACCTACCTCATCCCCATACTGTTTTTATTTATTTACTTTTCTGCTCTTTGGCACACCAGTATCTCTACCTGCACATGACCATCTGATCATTTATCACTCCAGTGTTAATCTGCTAAATTGTAATTATTCGCCTACCTCCTCATGCCTTTTGCACACAATGTATATAGACTCTTTTTTTATTTTTCCTTTTTTTCCCATTGTGTTATTGACTTGTTTATTGTTTACTCCATGTGTAACTCTGTGTTGTTGTCTGTTCACACTGCTATGCTTTATCTTGGCCAGGTCTCAGTTGTAAATGAGAACTTGTTCTCAACTAGCCTACCTGGTTAAATAAAGGTGAAATAAAAAAATTAAACAAGACATCCTCCTCCCTCATGTGGTACCCTTCCTGCAGGCTTATCCTGACATGACAATGCCACTAGCCATTACTGCTCGTTCTGTGAGTGATTTCCTGCAAGACAGGAATGTCAGTGTTCTGTCATGGCAAGCGAGGAGCCCGGATCTCAATCCCATTGAGCACGTCTGGAACCTGTTGGATCGGAGGGTGATGGCTAGGGCCATTCCCCCCAGAATTGTCCGGGGAATTGCAGGTGCCTTGGTGGAATAGTGAGGTAACATCTCACAGCAAGATCTGGCAAATCTGGTGCAGTCCATGAGGAGGAGATGCACTGCAGTACTTAATGCAGCTGGTGGCCACACCAGATACTGACTGTTACTTTTGATTTTGAAATCCCCTTTGCTCAGGGACACATTATTCCATTTCTGTCAGTCACATGTCTGTGGAACTTGTTCAGTTTATGTCTCAGTTGTTAAATCTTGTTATGTTCATACAAACATTTACACATGTTAAGTTTGCTGAAAATAAATGCAGTTGACAGTGAGAGGATGTTTCTTTTATTTCTGAGTTTATAATCAATGATAAAGTACACTTACTAAGTCTTCTAGGCAGATAATGTGTGAGTTTGTATGTTTGTGTGTGTGCACAAGTGTGTGTGCATGCGTGCGTCTTCTCTATCTGCTCTCTAGGTCTTTTTCACTTAAATGTGTGTACGGTATAGGTCACATTAAACAATAGAACCCATACCCCTTTGAAGATTAGTGCAGTGCCAGATTTGAGGGGCTCCCCACTGAGAGTCCCCCTCTCAGCCCCGTACACCTCGGGCCATTGCTCCGCCGCCAGGTTCTCGTTGAAGTCGTCTCTCAGAATGGAGGGGAGGGGGGCCAAGGGCACGCAATGGGCCCCGCCATAACCCCGGTCACACCTGTTTAGAGGGTGGGGGTTACAGGTGAGGTGACTGTTTATTTCATATCCATAGTAAGCGTTGTTAGTCCAGGCATAGGCTAAATCTGGTATCCGAACCAAAATTACATGTCTGAACATATTTGGTGACTCCGGGATGCTGGCCTTCTAGGCAGAGTTCCTCTGTCCAGTGTCTGTGTTCTTTTGTCCATCTTAATCGTTTATTTTTATTGGCGAGTCTGAGATACGGCTTTTTCTTTACAACTCTGCCTAGAAGGCCAGTATCCCATAGTCACCTCTTCACTGTTGACGTTGAGACTGATAAACTTGGATTAGCTAACACAACATTTCTCCCATTCTTCTCTGCAGATCCTTCTCTGCAGGTCTCTCGATCCTGACTAAGTCTCCCAGTTGCTGGAGATTGATGAGGAAAACATTTAATTGAATCCATTTTAGAATAAGGCTGTAACGTAACAAAATGTGTATAAAGGGAAGGAGTCTGAATACTTTCCTAATGCTCTGTATAATGATGAAAAAAGAAAACTGGACACAGGAATGTTCTTGCAACATTCCCATGAAATGTGTTTTGCGGGTACTATTTAATGAAGCTGCCAGTTGAGTTCTTGTGAGGCGTCTGTTTCTCAAACTAGACACTCTAATATACTTGTCCTCTTGCGCAGTTGTGCACCGGGGCCTCCCACTCATCTTTCTATTCTGGTTAGAGACAGTTTGCTCTGTTCTGTGAAGGGAGTAGTACACAGCGTTGTTCGAGATCTTCAGTTTCTTGGCAATTTCTCGCATGAATAGACTGACGAGATTCAAAAGTGTAATTTCTTCAGTGTTGTCACATGAAAAGATACTCAAATGTTTACAAAAATGTGAGGGGTATACTCACTTTTGTGATATAATGTATATATATATATATATATAAATAACCCCCAGCACCCCCTATGGTTTTCACATATAATATAACACAGTTCCAGTAAATTCCATGCAAAAGTTCTGAACATTAAATACTGTGAGACAGTGTGTGTGTGTGTGTGTGTATATGTTTGTGTAACTCACAAACAGCATCCGTTGTCACAGAGTCCATGTCCAGAGCACATCCAGGGGCAGCCAGGGGCCAGCAGCACGTTGTCCAAGGCCCAACCGTCCGCCCCAGGGATGAAGTGGGGTTGGAGCCACCTGAACCGAGTCCTGGGAGAACTACAACCACAGAATAGAACACATGCTATGAATCTTAATGACATGTTTATGGCATTATTATAAAGGGTTATGAAGGATAGTTCAAACGAAGTGTTACTATATTACAATGCTTAAATAGTATCATTTTGTTTATGACTGGAATATTCAAATCACAAGGATACATTTTAAAGAGACAAGCTCTGATGTGCCACTAAGCATACTAATAATATACACATATACACACAAGCATGCAGAAACACGCATGCACACACCACACACACATACTTGGCAGCGCTGGGCAGGTACACCGTAACCCTCCTCCAGCGGTTATACTGTGTAGCGGTGTAGACTGAGCTCATGGTGTAGCCGGCACAGCCGATGGCAGGTGGAACACACTCTGGGGTGAGCAGGGCCCAGTGGCGCCCACAGTCTGTGGGGTGGTAATACGTTTTAATAACTTCCATGTATAAACATTAGGAACCATTTTTGAACTTTTCAGTAAATATTTGAAAAAATGTCGAACCATTTATAATAATTACTATTCATGAGCATTTGTATAATTTATAACCATGTAAAAAGCATTTGTAAATATTTATAAGCATGTATAAGAATTTAAAAACAATAATAAAAACCACACACCAGAAATGGCTGGCCTGTTGTTTTCTAATAATAGTTGTTCCCGCCAAAACCAGCACCTGGATCTAGATGAGTTTTCTGTTGACTTTTCTGTCATTTATAATCATTTATAAAGGATCATCCATGACGGTTATTAGAGTTCGTTACCCGTGGAGTACTCCAGCCTGACACCGTGGGATGAGGTGGCAACCTTACTGCAGCCCATAGACAGTTCAAACTGCAGGAAGGAGGAGCCTGACACCTCAAAGTCCCAGCTTTCTGCATACCGCGGCTTCTCTGCAGGGAGAGAGACAGTGACAAGGTCAAATAAAATAAATTAAAACACAATTTTATTGGTCACATACGCATGCTTAGCAGATGTTAAGGGAGTGTAGCGAAATGCTTGTGCCTCTAGCTCCGACAGTGCAGTAATATCTAACAAGTAATCTAACAAGATGGTCAAGAGAGGGCCTTAACGGGTTAGAGTTGTGAGAACTGGATCTTTACGTTGTGAGAACTGGACAGCGCAGTGGCACACGTGCTCAACAAAGAAGTTGTGGTAAACAATAGGTGGGTTTGGGTATCAGGTAAACTATGAGTACTGATCTAAAATATATACTTTAGTAACAACCTACACACAGTCTGAGATGGCAGTGAAACAAACCACATTCACGGTAATACACATCACATTTAACAGTACTTTATGCATGCGGGAACGTGCCGTGCTGCCCAGCTGGGCTGTAATATTTATAGATACGTTGGAAAATTGCTCTTGCTATGTCTGGGGTAATGGATGGGACTGGATGTAATGTAATATTTGCACAAAGTCAATCCGCTCACAGCTTGATGCACACATAAATAACAACCAGGATGTTAAATCAAGGCAGCTGCCATTAACAATTCAGAAGCCATAAGGTGGAAATGGCTGATTCAATGCAGCCTGGGTTGTTTGTGATGTAGGAGTTGACCGTGTCATGTTGATGGTATGGTGTGAATACCAGTCTCAAGATCGGCAGTAGTTCTGTTAGTTTCCTGTTTCCCCATGTAGGCTAAATCATTGAGGCCCGGATTAAAGAAAGGGGTGTGTAGTGTGCATGTCTGCGTGCAGTAGGAGGACACACTGTCTGTGGCATCAGAGGGCCGTGTCGAGAGACAGACAGACAACTGTGACATCTCCCGTTTCCCTGTCTGTGTGTGTGTGTACTGTAGTTTAACTCACTGCTAGTGGTGTCGCTGTTGAAGGACAGAGCAGTGTCCAGGGACAGACAGTCTACAGTGATCTCTCCCCCCTGTATGCGGTACCAGTTGTGTCTCAGAGGAGACGTCCCGTCAAACTTATCATGGAAGCCAGTCCTGGAGCTGTCATTCATACCGATCAGAACATCATCCAGAGCCCACTGGGCTGAGTGTTTACCTATAGAGTGGTAGAGAGAGAGAGAGGTGGGGGAGAGAGAGAAGAGGAGACAAAGAGGGAGAGATAGATAGAGTATGGCTCACCCTTTTTGAAGGATACACTGTGTGGCCTCTGCTTTATACACATTCTTTACATGGGTCCCTGCAAGTACTGTATGGATGGCTCAATGACTGTATGGTGTGTCCCTGTGATCCATGTAGGGGTTGGGGGCCTCACCCTGCTGTGGCTGCCACCAGCGGAACACAGTGTAGGGAGTCTTGGCGGGTGGAGGCAGCTCGATGGTGACCACCTGGGAATCCAGGAAGGAACCAAAGTCCAGCTCACGTAGGAACTGCCACTGAACTCCGTTGTTGTTGGAGAACTGGACTATCACTCCTGGAAAAGAGGAGACGAGGGAGGTCATAAAGTAGAGGAGAGGAAGCAGCCAGAAAACCATTATAACAGCAACAGCATGCATGCAATGTCAAAGAGCCACCACGCAGAGGCAGAAGAGAGCCTTATTGAGGTCTACAAACTTGAGTCTGTCAGAGCTTGAATTGGAGGTTTTCAGTAGAGATGGAGAGTCACCTTCGTTGCGGGAGCGAGGTCTGGTGCAGGTGGGTCCAACATTCTTCCCTCCAATACGGATGTAGAACTGGACAAGCCTGCAGGGAGGGAGGGAGGGGACGGGACCAGACAGACAGACAGACAGACAGACAGACAGACAGACAGACAGACAGACAGACAGACAGACAGACAGACAGACAGACAGACAGACAGACAGACAGACAGACAGACAGACAGACAGACAGACAGACAGACAGACAGACAGACAGACAGACAGACAGACAGACAGACAGACAGACAGACAGACAGACAGACAGACAGAAAGGGGGTGTAGAATATAATTAGCTGAATCAATTAAATATGTTAACACTGGAGGTTTAGAGCAAACTTCCTCAAGAAGTTGCCTAAAGCTGCTCTACATCTTTAGGCTGTAGAGCATACTTTCAATTCTATTCAATACAGCAGTGTGATCATACTAACCGTGTGTTTGTCGTATCCATAGGTACAGTGCGTGCCTCTCTCTTCCCAGGGCTGCTGAAGTACAGAGCCTTTCCCTCGCTGATGGTGCCACAGCCCCCTCCAACCTGCCCCCCACTCAGGGTCTGCCAAACCGGGCTCAGCTTGCTCTCAAAGCCCTCTGCCAACTCTGTAGGTCTGGCCACCGCTGGCACGCAGCTGTCCTGCTCAACTGGAGTACACACAAGGATTTAATTGATTAACAACGGATCATTAGGTGAGTGTCTTTTTTAGAACCCTCTCCTTTTCACTCTTCCTATAGAACTGATAGAACTCCCCACTCTCTTTCTCTTTCTCTCTCCCTCTGTCTTTCTTTCTGCTTATTTCTTCCCTCCCTCAGTACTTGTGTTTCCCATGTCACAAAAGCAGACCCCAGAGATACAGACCCCATGTCCCCATACTCTCCCTACCTCTTCCTTCATCTCTCTCTCTCTCTCTCTCCCTCCCCCCCCCCCCCCATCCTCTCTACAATCATTATGTATCATTATGTACCTGTGTATCCCATGTCACAAAAGCAGACCCCAGAGATGCAGTCTCCATGTCCTCCACAGTGGTTGGGGCAGGGCTCAGAGATATAGACTCCATCTAGGGCAAAGGCTGGAGCGTCCCTGTACACACTACTCTCCTGGAACCACCGGAACCTTGTTTTACTGAAGTGGAGAGTGTGTGTGGGGGGAGGAGAAAGAGCAAAGGGATAGATCGATAGAGATAGAGAGAGGGAGAGAGAGAGAGAGAGAGAGAGAGTTTAAAAAATAATTAATTGGGTCTGGGAACCCACAACACAATAAACCCTGATCTGTTCACCGGGTCAGGCTATGGAACTCTGACCTGTTCACCAGACGTGTTACCTTGTCCCAGACCTGCTGTTTTCAACAAAGTTCGCAGTACAGCCCGGAGCTCTAGTGTATTGATGTGCCTGCCACTCCAAGGGGGTAGCCAACAGCCATTGGCTGACCTGCTCTTGGTCACATCCCCCAGCCGATCTGGGAGGCATCTGTGCTGACCAGCCGCTGGTGGCACATCCTCAGCATCTCCACACCACCTGAGAGAAAGGAGTGACAGCTCCACCTCAATGATGCCCTGAGGCACTGTGTGTTCACCTGCATCTGGCGGTGACAGTGGCGCTTCAGGTGCAGCCGGGGGGAGTTGAACCACAGTTGAAGAGGCCGGAGATGGAGCAGGCCCAGGGGAATCAGCAATGAGGCCGCCGTCAGCAAGCCAAACAAGTGTTGGCAGGTCAGGACAAATACCACCCACCTCTGCCGAAAGTGGACGAGGCAAGATAAGATCACCTGAACCATTCTGGTGGGCTGGCATGCTCTCATGAGGACTGAGTCCAGTTCCATGCCAATGAAGGCCACCCTCTGAGTGGGCGTCAGACGACTCTTCTTGTCATTTACAATGATGCCCGGCTTGCCGATGTGGGTCAGGAGCATGTCTCTGTCTGACAGGACCTGTGTCCTGGTCGGGGCGCAAATCAGCCAATCGTCCAGGTAATTGAGGATCAACAATCCTGGGGACATGAAAGGTGCCAGGACAGAGACCATGCACTTTGTGAAAGTGTTGGGGTGCCAAGGAGAGGCCGAAGGGAAGAACCATGAATTCGTAAGACGTCCATTCGAAAGCAAATCGGAGGTACTGCCAATGAGCTGGGTGAACAGGAACATGGAAGTACGCATCCCTCAGGTCCAGCATCACAAACCACTTGTCCCTGGACACGGCCTGCCCCTGGATCTCCAGCTGCAGGGTTTTCTTTTTCAGTGGGTTGGCCACCGTAGTGACACGAAGGCAGAGGCCGGCATCGCTACCCGTCGAGCATTGTGGACCACACCCAGGGGGACTCCACACCCTCCTCCCACTTTGCCCTTTGAGACCAGGAGCAGCGGCCGAGGCCGGGAAGGGTGTATAAGGGGTCCTGCCAGGGCCCACCTATCCCCTGGCACCCTGATCGCCTGGGTCCCCCAGGCACATCCCTATGGTGGTGACGGTTGACAGGTTGTTGCTCCACTGCACGCTGTGCCCATCCCTGCTGTCGTCCCTCAGCACGAGGCGATGGGGCAGGAGAGGGACCTCACCATTGCTCGGGTGCAGTTGGGTGGTGACGGTCCGTCTTCTACCCGGGGCCTGAGGAGGCAGCATGAACCGTCTCAGGGTCTCACGGTCCCTACGAACTTTATCGGTCTGCGCCAAACGTCAGCCCTGGGGTGATTGGCAAATGTGCCCTGGAGAGCAGATGGCAGACGGGATTGGGCCAGCCAGACATGGCACTGTGCTCTGTGGAGCAGGAAAAGCAGGCGAGACACCTCCATCGCTTCCAGGAGGAGCTCCTCTGTGCCCTTCTGCAACCGGAACAGCAGAGTCTGCAGGTAGGCCTGCAGCAGCATGGCCGTGTTGGTAAGGCGGCCAAGAGAGCAGAGGGACCTTGGCTTTCAAGTCCGCATCAAAGACTCTGGGGGTCCCGGCTTTAGTCTCGGATTCCGCCCTAAAATCTCCCAATCCGGGAGAACCATGACAACTATCATGGTATCCATGGTAGGGTACTCCCGGAGGCCAAGTGACTCTGCGCCCGCAACATAACTCAATTGTCCAGTCTCTGCTGTGAGTCGGAAGCACCCCCTGGCAGAACTCAGTAGAGATGGGTACAGATGGAGAGTCATCACTGACCACAAGTTTGATTTCCAGTGCAGTGGACTCATTGATTTATCAAGATCAGTCCCCATGCTTGTCTCAGAGCAGAGCGAAATGGTGCTGACATAGTTGACCACAGCGGGTAGGCTATTGCTTCAAATCCTGTTGCTTCTAACTTCAATATGCTTTTAAATAAATAAGACCTACACCACTTTTAACAGCACATTACTCAATGTTGCCTACGGTAGGCCTACAGTATGTCAAAACTAGTTTTTTCAATGACGTGACTTTCAGCCAATCATTCGATTTAGAGGATTGGAGGATTCTAAATTAATGTCTAAGGGGCATTTTTCGCTAGGGCCAATCTGATCTGTGAGAATTTCTAAGGGACTTTATATAATTCTAAATGAATTAATATTAATAATAATAATAATCGCTTTGTTTAAAAGATAACGATATTTTGGAGATGATTTCATTTTCAAATAACCTAAAGTGAGCGAGAAAAAGGCCATTTTTTAACATGGGGTGAGACATTCTTACTAATTTGTAAATAAAGCCAGTTTGTTATGTATAATTATTTATTTATTCTTTTAGAGGGAGAGAAACCAAAAGCCCCCGTCGCCTCATTGGTCTCCCGGTTGCGGCCGGAATGGGGATCGAACCAGCATCTGTAGCAACACGGTTTGCACTGCAAGGCAGTGTCTTAGACCGCCGCACCACTCCGTTAGGAAAATATGTCACTGTACAAAGTGACCGTTTCCACACCCTAATCACAGTCAAAAGACAGTTGAAGAAACTTGAGTGTGCTTATGGAAAGGCTCTGTAAGACATATTATATATCAGGGTTCATCAACTAGGTTTGGCCATGTGACAATTTTTTTCTGAGCCAATAGTTGGCGGGCCAGAGCATTATAAGTATATAATATTAGCACAATTAATTGGCCTACACTACACATTTAACATGTTTAACACATATGATTAGTACATAATACATTCACTGGCAATAAGATATGATTTTTGATCTGATCAAATCATTATGTCTCTATTCAATTATTATTTTGGTCTATTTCTCTGTGCGTTGATTGGTGAGGAAAAACAGGTCTACAGTACGTTGCCTACTGTAGGTTACACTACTTTTTATAAAGTCAACATTTCTTCAGAACAATTTGCTTGATAGCAAGATAAAATGTAATTCTCAAAAAGTATCAAGAAGAAAGGTGTATAATGACAATCGAAGTTTCAGAGAAGAATGTACAGAGAGATATGCCTTCATCTCTCCATCTTTTCCCAATGCCAAACCAGTGTGTCTTATTTGCAATTAAAATATCACTGCAAATAATTCAATCTCAGACTCTAAGCATCAAACTTTTAATGGTATTGGAGCAGAAACATTGAATCGTTAACTGCAAGCTCCACACACAGATTTTTTGCGGACATATTCTGTAACTTAAACGTGTTAAATCTGCAGTTGCAAGGAAGAGGGAAACAGTCATGGACATGAAGGAGAAATTTGAGGCCTTTACTAGGAAGCTTGAGTTGTTCAATTTGGACCAGAGGTGATGGAAGATTTCATCAAGCAGCTGAGGGACAACTTATCCACCAGATTGGAAGACTACAGCATGTCTGCCCAAGGATTTCATTGCATTTGTATGTGATCCTCTCACAGTCCGCCCAGTTGGAGAATACTCCTCCCTTGCTAAGAAAACTATACCCTCGCTAGATGAGGCCGCAATTTAAACTGAGCTGATTGAATTCCAGATATCGAGACAAATCAGGGATGCGCTCAGGAGTGCCGAGTCCCTGTGAGCATTTTGGGTGGCATACAGGAATACAGCACAATAAAGAAACTAACATTTTATGTGCTAACAATGTTTTGATCGACATACACCAGCGAGTCCTAATTTTCCTCTATCAGCGCAGCGCAATATAGACTCACGCAATTGTAAGTAGGCCTAATAAAACAAATCCTACTTCTATTAGGCTGTTAAGGCTGTTAAGCCTCATAGCCTACCTCAGCCAGTTAAGTTATTTTATATGGGTCTAGGCTCCGAAGAATATAATTAAGCCCTCTTGTTGTTTGTAAAGTCAAATTAAAATGAAGATTATTGTTGAAATAAATTGCTCGAATGGTGTAGGTTTTCTCCATCTGTTGGTTTTGGACAAGGAAATCCTGGCCGGTCAAACCCTTCCCTAGCCCGGACAACGCTGGGCCAATTGTGCGTTGCCTCATAGATCTCCCGGTTGCGGCTGGCATCGGTATCGAATCAGCGGCAGCATCTGTAGCAACGCAGAGAATTAATTTGACTGTTAGGGCTTTCAGGATGAACAGAACATTGCATGTCAATTCATAAACCATGTGCCATGGAATCACTTCCCCAACTATTTTGTCATCTATATGGATCTCCATCAATAATTAAACGTAGGCGATTGGGGCGGGGTGAGGAGTACTTGGAAAGGTGGGACTTTCAGGTTACAATAGGCTATAAGTATACAGCAGATCACCGATTGTCCTCACTTTGATTATGCTGTAACAACATAACAACAATAATCTTCATCCTATGACCAGGATCTCTATTAATTTAAATTAGCAGATTAGGGCTTTCAGGAGGAATGGAAAATCTACTGGAGACATTTAAAAAATACTGGTAGACTTGGGGATTTTGGTGACGGACAGTGCTATTCACAAACACTATCATCAAATGCCTGAGTTATGCCTAATGCGAAAGCCCAGGAAAATGAACAGGTACAGTAGGCAACAATACTGTAAAGTAGGCCTAATTAATGCTGGTCTTTACTGTATGCTGCAGATCGTATTCCATTTCCAGAGAGACTATTCAAGCCATCGACTCACTGATGAATGAAGAAGATGAGCGTTCAGCAAAGGCCATCTGTAATCTGCTGGCATCACGGCACAACATCAACATCGCTCTAATCACAGTCAAAAGACAGTTGAAGAAACTTGCGTGGACTTATGGAAAGGCTCGGTAAGACCCCCCTATCCCCCTTCCTTCCCCATGGGCAAGGTCCATCTTCTGTGCGCTGCTCTGTGGCCCGTCCCGTGCCCCGTGCCCCCTGCCCTCGTGCCTTGAGCTTTGTGCGCCCACCGCTATCTCAGCTGAAGAACTGCAAGGATATCCCATTGTGCACCACTCGGGAGCCATGACCAATATGACAAATATATACTGTATTGTCCTGCTAATGGCCCATCCAAGAAACCTTGTTTGCAGAATTCACAGCCTGCTACGCTTGTGACAAACAGGATTAATAATATATCTGTAAGAATATCTAAGGGGCTTTATATAATTCTAAATAAATTAATAATAATAATCGCTTTGTTTAAAAAATAACAATATTTTTTAGATTATTAGGTTTTCAAATAAGGTAAAGTGAGCGAGAAAAAGGGCCATTCTTGAACATGGGGTGAGGGAGAGAAACCAAAAGCCTTACGGGTCTCCCAGTCACAGCTAGCACAGGTATTGAACCAGCATCTATAGCAATGTAGATTGCACTGAGACACATTGTCTTAGACCACTGCACCACTCAGGCACAAAACAATGTTACCGGTTGGGAGTAGGCTACAGTGCTGCAGTAAGAGCAAAATAATCCTAACATTTCCACACCTAATTGTAGTCTAAGTTTCTCTTAGAATAAAACGCTTAGGGTAACAACAGTTTTAGTAAGAAATACTGAAGTTGTGCACCATTATCAGTTTCTATTTGGTTTATGTCACCCATTCATTGTCAGTAAAAGCCACAGTAGCGCCTTGGGACCCAAAAGCATAATCAGTTCTCTAACTCCCACTTGCGCTGGTCTGCAGCAATGAAGTAGTGACGCAGGGTACCGTACTAAACCACAATATTACTCTAAGTTCCGCAGCATGATCACAACATTTTTAGATGAGCAACCACTGTAACTTGAATAAACATACCTTTAAGAAGGACACCATGCTCAAACATACAATCAACAAGATACTCTTCTTTAAGAAAAAACACCACCATTTTATTCATCCGTGACGAATAAGCAACATTTTCATAGCCTACCTTCTCTCCTACGGCGACCAGAAACTCCTCCACAGTGACAGAAGCTTCAGTAATACACCTGAAGCCGTGCCGAAGTGACAGGGATGGCATCCCCATTTGGATCGCCATCCCCGCCAAAACCAGGGCAATTCCAACAAGAAATACAATATACCTACTTCTACCACTGAAAGTCTGTCAGTCTTCATAAGTTTGGTTACTAAATCAAATCCAGCTTGAATGACCAATATTGAATGAACTGAACATGAACCTATACCATCCCACAGTCTTTCGTACATGTAATTGTGTCTTTGTTATTGATCAAAGACCCCACCCCATAATATTCCCCTACCTGGCAGCCACGTTACGCGGGATGACAATGGTAACCCTGGTCCAGCTTTCGTAGTCTCCCGTGGCATAGACAGTGGGTTCCCTGAGCTCCTGCCCACTGTCCTCACAGCCGCCCGCCCCAGAGGAGCCTAGGTAACAGCCCTCCTTCACCAGCGCCCAGGTACGGCCAGCATCATGGGAGTACTGCAGCAGGACTGAGGCCGATGCACTGAACTGAGACTCGCAACCGATGTTCAACTGAAGAAGAAGGGGGAGGGGGTGATTGGGAAGGGGGGGTGATGGGGGGGAAGGGACAGACAGGGAGAGAAAGACAGACAGAAAGAGAGAGTGTGTGTAATGGTTACTGTTAATTCCTGATTGCTTATTTCACTTGTTAATTGTTTTTCACATGCTTTGGCAATGTAAACATCTGTTTCCCATTCAATAAAGACCCTTTGAACTGAATTGAGAGGGACATTTTATTTTAGATCCACTTTTTGGGGTCAGTAATAAACATTACACAAACACATAAAATACATTTAAAATGTAATTGCCTTATGTACAAACCTGTAAAAGTGTTAGAAGTTCAACTTAAAAATTCCTGAGAGAAAGACAGAAGGAGGGAGAGATGAGAGAAAGGAGGGGAAAAGAAACAGAAGGAGAGAGAGAGAAGAGTGAAAGAGCGAGGGAGAGAGGAGAGGAAGAGAGAAAGAATGAGAACGAGAGAGCGAGAGAGACTGTACACATACCTTAAACTGCAGTGTGCACCCTGGTCTTAGGACCAGGTCTCTGGTCACTGCCACCCTGTCTCCGTCAGATCGCCCGAACACCATGGCAGAGGGGGTGGGAGCACAGAAGCTGCCGTTCCTCTCCTTTTCCATACCCTCATTGCCCAGCATGAGCCACACACTCATCTGGTTCAGAGGGTAGTCAAACGCCGGCTTCTCATAGAAGTTCTACAAACAGGGAGATAGCAGATGTTAAGGATGGTGCTGCATTGCAGCCAATAAGTTGCAACAGAAGACAAATAGCTGACGTTCGGCATCATAGTGAGCTCAGACATTCAGGCATGTCTTATACACAATTTCAAATGTATATATTTCCTTGTGATTATATTGACCACTAAATCCCAGATAGATTGCCACAAAGTATAGAAGGCCTTTGTTATCATCTGTCTCAGTGTTAGCCAATGGGATTGTCAGTTATTTTCAACTAATGAAATCCTTACCTGTGGCAGCGTGGGGTCGTCAGCCAATGAGAGACTTACCTGTGGCATAGTGGGGTTGGCCATAGGGATAATGTGTTTCTCTCTCTCTGACAAGATGATGACATCATCAATGGCCCACTGGTCGTAGCCGTCCCCAGAGTGAATGGGCTGCCACCATCTGAACCGGGTACATGGGGTCTTCGAGGCCTGTGGCAACTCATAGTGGACAAACCTAGGGAGGAGACATCAGTCAGACAGTCAGTCAGTATGCCGGTCAGACAGACAGACAGACAGACAGTCAGTCAATCACATTTATAAGGCCCTTTTTACATCACCAGTCACAATGTGACCTACATTAATCTGCATGGCCTAGACCCCCAACAGCACGCAAAAGCATAGTAGCCTCAAAGGAAGAACCCTTGAGAGGAACCAGTCCCTCCTCTTCACCGTGGCTTGGGGAAGACTGTGAAGTGCATCTCAGCGTTGAGTCCCCAGCTGATTCCCCCGTCATTACTGTACTGCAGCACCTCTCGCTCCCCTCCCCCCCTCTCTCCTCTATCCCCTTTCTCTCCTTACCGTGGCTTGGTGAAGTCGGTGAAGTACATCTCAGCGATGAGTCCCCAGCTGATTCCTCCGTCATTACTGTACTGCAACAGCACTCCTTCCTCCCTGCTGTCTGCCATGTTACATTGTACCCAGTCTCCGCCCACACGCAGGTAGAACTGCACAAACTCTGCCCACTCTGTGTCCAGGTCATAGCTCACCAGCTGCCTCAATCCGGCCTGTTACACACATCATAATAATAATGTTGTTTAATGGTTGTTATCTTTGCCTGGTTGCTAACTTTCTTATACAACCAGTATACAACCTGACAATATACAACCTGACCATGATGCTATAAAAGACATCATAATGACAACATTGCAACCAGATTTACCTACCGGGTATGATGTCACTTTGTGTAAATGTGTGTGTGTGCGTGTGTGTCATCCTACCTTGCTGAAGTAGAGCGAGGACCCAGAGGAGACCACCCCACAGCCCATGTCAGGTGTTACCACCTCTCCACCAATCACCTCCTGCCATACGGCCAGCAGACCATCCTGGGACTCAAAGTCTGACAGGATGCTGGAAGAAAGAGGAGAGGATGCCTGGCAGTCTGGACCTGAGAAACCTTCATCACACCTGGGGAGAGGAGATTATAAGAAATGATAAAGGGTTATAAAGGGTTTCCCCAAGCTCATTACTGCATTTCTATACAATCATTCTTTTTTGAATGCTATTTCAAGAACAGCAAAAACAAGCAAATATGACAAAGCCATTATCACCTCAGTCGAGCTACAAACACATAGCCTATTTGCTATACAATTGCAATGTTACAACCCTGAAAGGGGGAAATATGAGAAATGATTCACACTGACATGTAGCACCAGCGACTATTCATTCAGTTGTATCAATGAATTGCATAATATCATTAACTCAACATACATATCTCTTTTCCCAGATTACAAAGCGTTGACATTTGTATTCCTAGGCATTACTAATCAAGCTCCACACAAACAGACATCAATGGAGCACACAGGTGATATTTTTATCAAATTGTCTACGAATTATTAGAATATTACTTACGATTCTGTATTAATATAAGTGAAGTAGTGGTAACAAAAAGGTGGGTAATGGGTAAACTACTCCAGTGGGTGATGGAGATAAGACAAACAACCACCGATATGAACAAAAACGTATCACATTTTACAACTGTATTGTTTGCATTTTTTATGCATTTTAATGTAGGTCTGTAGGAAGATAGGTTTGGTTTGGGAACCACTGGTTTGGGAACCACTGTACTCACCTCTTGCTTCCGTTCTCGCTCTCTCTCCTCTGTCTCCTTCTGCATGCATTCATTGACTGACTGACAAATCTATAAGCGACTATTTAGCAGTGCACTCATTATGCGGTTTTTGTTTGTTTGGGGGATGTCTGTAGACACGTCAGTAGTCGCGGGACAGTTTTAAAATGGCCTTTTGTCCGGCATTTCATGAACATACTGTCACCAGCCTACTTGAGACAACATCGAGCTGGGGTAGTTCGTTTAACGTTTCAGGCACGTTTAATGTTTAAGTCGTTTGAGAGAGTGGTGAAACTGCTAAAAAGGCAAATCTGGGACCGAAATCCATGGGACGCAGGCGAACATATCAAACAAACCACTGTTCATGATTCCACTCGATCGCAGAGGCAGACGTGATTAGAACTCAGTCAGATCAAGAATATAAGCGTTCTGAGCTTTGATCAACGCTGGGAGCAATATTAAGATCTTGACCCATAATTTATTTTCTTGATTGTGTACAAAATATATATTTTTAAATTTTTTATATTTTTAATTAGAAAAAATGACCTCAGTGTCCTCATGTAGTTACGCCCATGAGTGAGCCTGTGATGACACTTTCTTATTTGGAGTAACTCCAAAGATTAACCAGCTCCCAGAGGTTGTGAGAGATTTTTTATTTTCCGGCGGCATAATTTCTACTTTGGAGGAATGCAGTGAAATAAATAACCAAGATGCAAATGAAGGTGAGAAGTTGTATTTTGACTTTGAGTCATGCATGTTGTAATGTGCATACATTTTCCTTTTGAAAAGGGCTATTGCTGTTACAGTTTCTAGTTACCTGCCCAAAATTCTATCAGTAACATAAGCATTAGAAGACGACAAAAAGGAATATTGCCATTTGAACAACATCTATTGCAGGATAGATCAGAGTTAGAGTTTATATAGCTGGCTATAAATGGGTGTTGCTTTTCACTTTATGGGTTATGTAGGCTTGTAACCTATTGATTTCTACTTTTTTTTATTTGTTTAATTTTACCTTTATTTTTGCAACCTTTCGGTTACTAGTCCAACGCTCTAACCACTAGGCTACCCTGCCGCCCCACTTCAATACAGTTAATAACACAATTAGGCTATAGACTGTCAGATTTCCAATCTGAATTAAATATCCCTTGATCTTAAAGAATATGGATTAGTCCATTTTTTACCTGAACATATCCCTGAAACCAAAGCTGAGCCCACTCTGTTGTTTATGTTTTTGTTGTCATGTAGGAATGATTGGGCCCATTGCTTCAAATAATGAAAAATAAACAATGCTCTCGTGGAATGGCATGCCTTGGGCAGTACTGAAAAGTGCTATTTGCATGTGAAAAATGAATGCCATGTGCTGCATTTGCTATAGGCCTATTGTTTAAGATTTTGTTGATGACATGTGACTGCTTTTCCTTCACGCTGCGGTCCAACTAATTCCAAACCATCTCAATTGGGTTGAGGTCGGGCGATTGTGGAGGCCATGTCATCTAATGCAGCACTCCATCATTCTCATTCTTGGTCAAATAGCCCTTACCCCAGCCTGGAGGTGTGTTAGGTCATTGTCCTCTTGAAAAACAAATGATAGTCCCACTGAACGCAAACCAGATGGGATGGCGTATCACTGCAGAATGCTGTGTTAGCCATGCTTGTTAAGTGTGCCTTAAATTCAAATAAATCACAGACAGTGTCACCAAAAAAGCACCTCCACACCATCACACGTCCTCCTCCATGCTTCACGGTGGGAACCGTAAACTCTCCTTCCAGACCCATATCAAACATCTCCAATCCAAAGTTAAATCTAGAATTGGCTTCCTATTTCGCAACAAAGCATCCTTCACTCATGCTGCCAAACATACCCTTGTAAAATTGACCATCCTACCAATCCTCAACTTTGGCGATGTCATTTACAAAATAGCCTCCAATACCCTACTCAACAAATTGGATGCAGTCTATCACAGTGCAATCCGTTTTGTCACCAAAGCCCCATATACTACCCACCATTGCGACCTGTACGCTCTCGTTGGCTGGCCCTCGCTTCATACTCGTCGCCAAACCCACTGGCTCCATGTCATCTACAAGACCCTGCTAGGTAAAGTCCCCCCTTATCTCAGCTCGCTGGTCACCATAGCATCTCCCACCTGTAGCACACGCTCCAGCAGGTATATCTCTCTAGTCACCCCCAAAACCAATTCTTTCTTTGGCCGCCTCTCCTTCCAGTTCTCTGCTGCCAATGACTGGAACGAACTACAAAAATCTCTTAAATTGGAAACACTTATCTCCCTCACTAGCTTTAAGCACCAACTGTCAGAGCATCTTACAGATTACTGCACCTGTACATAGCCCACCTATAATTTAGCCCAAACAACTACCTCTTTCCCAACTGTATTTAATTTATTTATTTATTTTGCTCCTTTGCACCCCATTATTTTTATTTCTACTTTGCACATTCTTCCATTGCAAAACTACCATTCCAGTGTTTTACTTGCTATATTGTATTTACTTTGCCACCATGGCCTTTTTTGCCTTTACCTCCCTTCTCACCTAATTTGCTCACATTGTATATAGACTTGTTTTTTTTACTGTATTATTGACTGTATGTTTGTTTTACTCCATGTGTAACTCTGTGTCGTTGTATGTGTCGAACTGCTTTGCTTTATCTTGGCCAGGTCGCAATTGTAAATGAGAACTTGTTCTCAACTTGCTTACCTGGTTAAATAAAGGTGAAATAAATAAATAAAAATAAACATGCGGAGATCACCCGTTCATGTTTCTTGGCTCAAGCAAGTCTCTTCTTATTATTGGTGTCCTGTAGTAGTGGTTTCTTTGCAGCAATTCAACCATGAAGGCCTGATTTCACGCAGTCTCCTCTGAACAGTTGATGTTGAGATGTGTCTGTTACTTGAACTCTGGGAAGCATTTATTTGGACTACAATTTCTGAGGCTTGTAACCCTAATGAACTTGTTCTCTGCAGCAGAGGTAACTCTGGGTCTTCCTTTCCTGTGGCGGTCCTCATGAGAGCTTGTTTCATCATAGCGCTTGATGGTTTTTCTGACTGCACTTGAAATGTTCCACATGGACTAACATTCATGTCTGAAATGAATGATGGATTGTCATTTCTCTTTGCTTATTTGAGCTGTTCTTGCCAAAATATGGACTTGGTCTTTTACGTATACCACCTCTACCTGATTGGATCAAATGCATTAAGAAGGAAAGAAATTCCACAAACAAACTTTTAATTAACAAGGCACACATGTTAATTTAAATGCATTCCAGTGACTACCTCATGAAGCTGGTTGAGAGAATGCCAAGAGTGTGCAAAGCTGTTTCATGACATTGCCCTCTTTGGGTATAGAAAGCCCCATCCCCCTCTCCCTGCCTCCCCCTTGCCTCCTTCAACTAGGCTGCTGTGGTCAGAGAGAGGTCGTAAATTCCTGAGAAGACCCTGCCACATGGCCACACAGTATAAGAGGCAGAGTACATTTTCATAGAGCACAAAGGAATTTTTTCCACCTCACAGAACTTGATGTACGAACAAATTTCATGTTCCGGAGAAAGTATAAAAGATCGGTGAAGAATCCAGCTATGATCTGGTCTGTTTGTTACAACTTGGGGAAGCTCATGGGAGACGGTGTGGCCACATTACCATAACTCTGTTTATATAATAGCCTCAGATATGAGGTTTATATATAATTGTTGTATAAGATGAATGAGTGAGTATGATACTGTTATTAAAATTGTGTAATATGATTTTGGACTGTTTAATGAAGGAAAATACAATTCCCTTTTGATTTGAACTAAATCAGAGGACCGCCCTTGAGCCCAGTTAGGATCAGGCATCCTGGGACAGCCCCTTTTCTGCAATTCCGAATAAAACCCAACTTTGAGAAATTATCACCAGACCATGTTTTTCTCCATTAGGAGAGGACAAAGGTTGACCATTGCTGAATCTTTTAACCATACGACGTGGTTAAACTCTTAGACTATCGATACCGACAGAAGAAGTCTTTGATATTAATTATTAGTCTGCAGCTAGGAATTCGGTACCATTGAACGTGAAAAACGGCAACCGCCGAAACATCCATTCTATAACAAATGAATACATGTCACTCTGAACTATCCCCTCTAACCAAGACAGAGAGATAGAGAGAGAGAGAGGACGAAACTCTCCAACAGAAACAAACTTTTCACCAGCAATCAAGACGACACACTGAGTGTAAATATATATATATTGATTGCAATTGTTCCCGAATGAGTGAGCGTTCATGTGCAAAGGATTAGCATTTCAATTGTTATAATTATCACTCTGTAGTGACTTCTTAGTCGACCCTCACTTCCCCTTTTGTCTAACAAGCCGCCATGCCGGTTTAGCCCACTACGGCACATTCCCCTATCATTTCTTGTAACCACATTTACCTTGTTTGTTTATACATTTCTGTGAATTACTTAGTTTAGTAATAAGTAAATGATTCAAGACAATTGATGTATGGATGACTCATAGTGAAGACTGGGTTCGTGCAGATAACCAACAATTTTTTATTTTATTAGTATTTGTTTTATTTATTTTACCCTGTTTTCTCCCCAATTTCATGTTATCCAATTGTTTAGTAGCTATTATCTTGTCTCATCGCTACAACTCCCGTACGGGCTCGGGAGAGACGAAGGTTGAAAATCATGCATCCTCCGATATACAACCCAACCAAGCCGCACTGCTTCTTAACACAGCGTGCATCCAACCCGGAAGCCAGCCGCACCAATGTGTCAGAGGAAACACTGTGCACCTGGCAACCTTGGTTAGCACGCACTGCGCCCAGCCCGCCACAGGAGTCACTGGTGCACAATGATACAAGGATATCCCTACCGGCCAACCCCTCCCTAACCCGGACGACGCTAGGCCAATTGTGCGTCGCCCCACGGACCTCCCGGTCGCGGCCGGTTACGACAGAGCCTGGGCTCGAACCCAGAGTCTCTGGTGGCACAGCTGGCACTGCAGTACAGCGCCCTTAATTAACCACTGCGCCACCTGGGAGGCTGATAACCAACAATTTACGATGTTTGGAATGAGACTAACGTGAGGTAAAGTAAATAATTCATTAATCAGAAGGCTATGGATCAGATATGAAAATATTAGGAAATTATAACCTTGTAATCTGAATATTTTTCCTTGGTGCCCCGACTTCCTAGTTAATTACAGTTACATGATTAATCAGTTGATCGGTAATACTAATTACAGAGAATCTTTGATAAAACTAAGTCTTCAATTTAATGATAGTAAAGACAACATTTATGACGCCCCCTGTCAGGAATCTAAGATAGAATTTGACTCTGCTGTGGAATTCTATATATCAATTGTGCAAATAGGATTGTACAGACTGCTTTGTATACATTCAAATTGGTTGTGTGTGTGTGTTCCCATTTGAAGAGGCTACAGAGCGTCTTTAGCATCAGAGCAATGAGTGATAAAATTCCAGATTTAGTCCGTTAGGCCAAACGGTACTACTTCTGTCAGTCAATATTAATGAATAGAGCCAGTAAGGTTCGGAATAAGAGGATAGATCTTCGGAGTTTGAGCCGAAGTATTTCTGTCCGCCTACCGCCTACCGCACTAAACCAGTGTGGACTGACTACAGGCATATTTGTATTATGTACAGTGTTGCTCCGGTCAACATAACGCTAGCAAAGTATGCCGAATGGTTTAATGTGAGACGTCACTAGTAAACTCACCCTTTCCATGGTAAAAGGGACCCTATTTGGTGCGTAGAATGTGATTTAGCTGGCACAAGAGGCTAACCTAACAGAGAGGGAACATTTTTCACTTCCTGTGTTCTGTTTAAATTCCTCCGCCTTGCGCAACGGAAGTCCCACCCTTTGTACTTCCGTTTGATTTCAGGATTCTGCATCACTGGTGGTAAAGAATCGCAAGTACATCTCTTAAAAGAAGTGTTGGAAATCCAAACGTGGATCACGTTAAAATAATCCAGCAATCTCAATTGCTTGCGTCTCATTCAATTTATTTATTTAAATTGTTGGACATACCTTTCTAGGTTCTACCAATTAAATGAGACACCTTAAGCTTTGCAATAGTAACCTAGATGAACCAACTTCCCAGGTTAATTTAAAGTTTAATTCCCAGATAGCCTATTCAGATTTGATTATTCATTAAATTTGATCAATCAGTAACATCTGCTCCTGCAAAGAACAATCAATCAGTCCCGCCTCCAGCGGGAATCCCATATGGCCTTGGCCTGAGGGGAAAGTGTGCCATAGTGGTAAATGTACCTAACATTACCTTTATGATAATCCAGCAATCTCAATTGCTTGGATATTATCGTTCATTCAATTTATTTATTTAAACTGTCGAACATACCTTTCTAGGTTCTTCCAGTTAAATCAGACACTTTAAGCTTTGCAATAGTAACCTAGAAGAACCAACTTAATTTAACGTTTAATTCCCAGATACCCTATCCAGGTATGATTAATCATTATCATTGATTAATTCAATTTGCTTTTGCAAATTCATTCACTTCCAACTTCCACAGAACTGTCCAGTACTGATGGTTCATTACCGTCTATAAATATATTAAAATAGTCTTTGCAGGTCCCAATATATTCCAAAACCAAATTTTGGAAAATTAGGAAAAAAAGAAATTCCTTTCAAAATGTTCTAATAATGTGCAAGCTATCAGAGGGGGTAGTCCCCACTCGCCCGCTAATTAGTGAACCTCCACCTGCAAATGGATTGATCTCTGACCTCAGCAGCGATACCAACCCTAATTATGCCATTAGTGGAAAAACAGACAACAACGCTTTCCAAAATCAACCATCGGGCGCAGGCCTTGTAAAGGTTCTCTCCACTCTAGCCCTGATGTCTTGCCATCCGAGATTGGCAGCTGTCCAATACCGCAGTGCACAGCTGAAGCACGAGCAGGTAATGGGAGACATAAAGGGACAGGTGGAGAGAACCGGGAAACCAATGACAAATGCAAAATTCTGCTAGCTATGGAACTGCTCTTGAAAACTGAACAATTAAATGTAATTGCAAAAACATGTGACGATGAACAAGCACAAGCTCTTCAACAAAATCGTCTTCTAGAGGAACAAAATCATATGCTACAGGAACAACTTGATTTATCCAAAACTAAATACGATGATGTCCACGCCAAACTAGATAAATCTGAGTTATCTACAAACAGGAGCGCTCAACTTGATAACATGCATGCAGCTTTGTTGAACGTTACTCAAAGTAACACGGTTCTACACAAAACGCTGCAGACCAAAGACGATCAGTTAATGAACACGATGACAAAGTTGGATGACAAATCAGCAGAACTCATTAAGGTCGTTTACCAAATTAATGATGAGAGAACTCAGGTGATGAAGATGGAAATATTGATTTCTAAGCAAGCGGAGGAAGTCTCATCACTGAATCTCTCGCTCTGTACTCAAGACCTCCATCTGCAAACCATGACAGATACGTTTGAGACCAAAAGGAGCAAGTGTGACACTCACGTGTCCAAAATCAGTACTCTAAGCGCTCAAGTGGACTCTGCAATGCAGCAGAATACCACCCTTAGGTACCATCTGGAGGAAGTCCAGAATGGTCACGCTCTGCAGCGTGACTACCAATGCAAGCAACCGGAGCCCTGTACTCACAGGAGTAAAGACAATAGGTTTCAGAGCTTGCCTCCCTCATGTGCCCTCAGTCTTCTCCTCTTGGCCATTCGGCACTAAGTAATATTGCACCTCTTGGCCAACAACAACAACAAGGCTTGGCTTGTCCTCTTGGCCTTTCGGCCCCAATCCCTCCACAGGATGAAGCCAACCCTCTCTGCCCGCTTTGCGCGGAATACCTTGACAAACTCATCAAGAATTTCCCCACCTTTGACCCCGTTCCAGGTCAGCCAAACGATACTGAGACGTTCCTAGCTGACATAGAGGATGCGTTGGATGGCTACCCGAATGCTACGGTTTCTGACAGGGTTTACCTGTTGAAGCAAACGTCGAATAGACACGTGACAAGGTTAATTCGTCTACAACAGCAACACGCGCTAAATGACTAAGCTAAACTTGCCACAGCTTTGAAATGAGAATTCAGTGGTTCCGCGACTCGCAAACACGATAGCTCACTGGCTAACACCGTCAACCAAGCTCGGAACGAACACCCACGAGCTTACTATCATAGGCTTCGTTCAGCTTACTTTGGCCTACTCACTGAAACAGGCATGGAGGACCTGTTACCTTTTAAACAAATGTTCCCGTCGAACATGTATCCTGCCTTCATTACCTACTTGGTCCCTGCCGCCCACGTTGGCTTGCCTAAGTTACAACTCAGAGAGCTTGCAAGCACAGTTTTTGAAGCATCAAAAGCTCACAACAGTAAGACCACTTGGATTTGATGTTTGACCAGGAGCACTCACTCCAGTTAGAGGGTGCATTATCAGGTATTGGAGCGTTGAGAGATGACGCACAACAACAGTTTCTACCACGAAACCATGATTCCAAATAACCTCAGCGGTCGAAATAACTGTAAAGTACGACGCCATTAACATGACTACCGCTACAATCGACCTGTTCGCTACGTTCCTGCACCCAACCCACAAAAAGTGTCAGAGCACAAGGGTAACAAAGGGGTAAAGGACGATCAAAACGTAGACCAATGTTCTCCAGAAGTTCCACTACGGGAAGAACAAAAGCGAGAACAATTTGAGAAAAGTCACAAGGACTAGATGGGGAATTAACGGACACCAGGTCCGCAGGAATTAACACCCATAGCAAGAACGTTAAAGTTCTAATTTCTCCCGCTCTCATTCAAGACCCTATCCAGGGCCCGCTTGATCAAGAAACAAGCCCCCAAGCTTTGTCTATAGACTGATACAAAGGTGTCGAAGAAAAAGGTCAATCGCTTCGTTAAAGCCAAGCCCACTCAAAATCAGAAAAGTCAATCTGCTTCCACCTTGAACAGAAAGGGCATATCACGTCGTTGCGAGCGACCACTCCACTTTGTGGGGAATATGGCCACTAACCATGAATCTAAACGGCCATACCTGGAAACAGTCCTGGAGGACTGCTTAACTTCTTCGAGATAGGGGGCGCTCTTTTAATTTTTGGATAAAAAACGTTCCCGTTTTAAACAAGATATTTTGTCACGAAAAGATGCTGGACTATGCATGTAATGGACAGCTTTGGAAAGAAAAAACTGACGTTTCCAAAACTGCAAAGATATTATCTGTGAGTGCCCCAGAACTAATGCTACAGGCGAAACCAAGATGAAGTGCCCCAGAAATGCCCCAGATTCTGAAGGCGCTGTGTTCCAATGTCTCCTTATATGGCTGTGAATGCGCCAGGAATGAGCCTGCCCTTTCTGTCGTTTCTCCAAGGTGTCTGCAGCATTGTGACGTATTTGTAGGCATATCATTGGAAGATTGACCATAAGAGACTACATTTACCAGGTGTCCGCCTGGTGTCCTGTGTCGAAATTATTGCGTAATCTCTAGGTCCATGCGCGTTCCATTTCTTCAGAAGAGAAAGTCAACTGCCACGAAGGATTTATCATCGATAGATATGTGAAACACCTTGAGGATTGATTCTAAACATCGTTTGCCATGTTTCTGTCGATATTATGGAGTTAATTGGAAAAAAGTTCGCGTTTTAATGACTTAATTTTCGGGTTTTTTCTTACCCAAACGTGATGAAGAAAACGGAGCGATTTGTCAACACATATAATCTTTTTGTAAAAACTGAACATTTGCTATCTAACTGAGAGTCTCCTCATTGAAAACATCTGAAGTTCTTCAAGGGTAAATTATTTTATTTGAATGCTTTTCTGGGTTTTGTGAAAATGTTGCATGCTGAATGCCAGGCATAATCCTATGCTAGGCTATCAATACTTTTACACAAATGCTTGTTTTGCTATGGTTGAGAAGCATATTTTGAAAATCTGAGATGACAGTGTTGTTAACAAAAGGCTAAGCTTGAGAGCTAGCATATTGATTTCATTTCATTTTCGATTTTCATGAATAGTTAACGTTGCGTTATGGTAATGGACTTGAGGCTGTAGTCACGATCCCGGATCCGGGATGGCTCGACGCAAGAAGTTAGCTTGTCATGCGCTAATTGATGCGGTGCGACAATATCATTAATCTCTCAAACATTGTTTGATGATCTCAAAAAGGCTTTGAAGCCAACTAAACGTTGGTTAAAAGTGGAACGATGCGACACTACACTTTGAGGGGTCACTCAGACTACCTCGCCTCTCACATTGAGAGTCATGCTGAAACTACACTTCAAGGACGTATCCACCCTGTGTATGTTACCAGCCTCGAAACTGTAACCCTGCTACATGGACTTGATGGGTTACTGCCATTGATGGATTGGAAAACCAACCAGGTATGGTCACAGGCTACAGTGCCTTCTCCACTGACCACACTGTCTTCCCCTAACGCTAGCTGCAACGTAGTCATTCACGAGGGGTGAAAAAAAAAAAGATGTTTAAAAACCTCTTGGGGCAGAATCAGATCCAAGGAGATATTACGATATCTTGACACATTCCATCAGCCAACCTGATTGACCATTCTTTTCATGATTTCGAGACAGCGGTCTCTGTGAATAAGCAACTTCCCTCCTCCTTGCAGTCGTGCAATACGGTAGTTGTGATTAACTCCTCTTGCCCTTCAGACATTTCCGCAAGCACTGCGTATACTCTGCTTCGGATGATACACCTTTCACTTTGTTAGGGACGGTCACCCCTTACAATGACACTAATGGCGTCAGTCCAGCAACTGACCCGATGACTCCCACTGGTGAAACACTTTGCGATATCACAGACCGATATCCTCGTCTCAGTTCGCAGGTACTGAAGAGGTTGCCACACGCGGATGCGGTGGTGACTGACATGCCTCGAGCGTTTTGAAGCACAAACACCAGGAGATTTGTTTGAAAGGTTACAGCCATTCTCAAAACGTGGTGGCTGAAAACTCGTAGATAGGGTCCGAACTTTTCATTTGCACCTCAGACACCAACACCACCCGCTGGTGGGGGGGGGGGGGGTCCAGAGACACTAAGGGGGGGAATAGTAGCCAAGACCCATGATGAGCCTCATCGAGGCCGGTGGGGGTGTCGAGACTACGGACAACACCGTACGAGGCCCCCAGACCATAAATCAAATCTAGTTGTAAACTCCCCTACGAGAACAGTGAGGAGCAGACAGGCCCCTAGACAGGTATTATCTTAGAGTACATCTAAGATAGTACTGAGGTGTACCACACTGGTCGTAAAGGAAGTCCAGTGGACTTGTCCACCTCCAAAACAAATGGCAACAATAATCATTACTTGCCATGTGTAGGTTCAACTCAATACAACTAGTAAAACGCTCCAATCATGTGTTCCGGTAGTATAATATTTCAGAATAAATCGGTAGGATAACTGGTCCTTTTGAGCACCAGTACCAATACCAGCGACAGTCAGTCTAGCTACAATCAGTAAGAAGGTTAGAGACCTAACCAATCAAATTACCCTTGACAATAGCGACATATGATTCACTCAGAGTGCAACACGTGTAAGGGAAGTCCCCCCTGTATTGGACAAAAATGAATGGCAACATATTGGCAGTGAGCAAACCATATACACATTGTCCAATACCACCCAATTCGGCGTTGATTCATGCAAAGCATATTGCAAATGCCATATGGCTATTGCCAGTTGTAACACTTTAAAAATTCAACAGGTGGCGAATCCGCTCCACCGTGGTTTTTCATATTGGATATGTAACCCAAGTCAACGTCCAAAAGCAAAATTTTGAAAAAAAATGAAATTTTTGTAAAAAACTTATCACCCCTTAAAAAAGTGCTTTCTTGACCGTTTTTCGAAATTCTTTCGATTTTTTTGTCAATTACACATGTGTAAGAACTGTATGAATATACTTTTGTCCAATTTTATTATCATAATTTTATTTATTTTTTTACATGCGCATAAGGAATATGTTTTGTCCATTTTCAATATGATTTCATACGAAGTCAAAAGTCAAAAGTCAAATGTCAAAATTTTGGAAAAAACTTCACACACCCTTAAAAAAGTGCTTTCTGGACCGTTTTTCAAAATTCTTTCGAATTTTTTGTCAATTACACATGTGTAAGAAGTGTATGAATACACTTTTGTCCAATTATATTATCTTTTTTTTTTTTTTTACATGCGCATAAGGAATATGTTTTGTCCAATTTCAATATGATTTCATAGGAAGTCAAAAGTCAAAAGTCAAAAATGTCAAAATTTTGTAAAAAACTTCACACACCCTTAAAAAGTGCTTTCTGGACCGTTTTTCGAAATTCTTTCAAATTTTGTGTCAATTACACACGTATAAGAACTGTATCAACATACATTAGTTGTATTTTAATATCATATATATATTATTTTTTTTACTTGTGCATAAGGAATATGATTTGTCCATTTACAATATGATTTCATAGGAAGTCAAAAGTCAAAGTCAAAATTCACTTTTTTTGGGGCCAAATGCCATATGAAATTTGACATGCTCAAAAATGCTAAATTGACTGGCCTGATGAACACAGGATGGCCGAGCAGTGATAGTTGTACCTTTCCATCACTCGTTGTGTTGATTTCATCATGTCCATTAGGTTATGTTTTTTCACTATAGAATCATATTGCAAGTGCACGTGCATTTGCAATATGGTTCAATGGACAATTACCATATGAAATTTGACATGCTCAAAAATCCTGCAGAAATGCAAAATTGACTGGCCAGATGAACTCGGGATGGCCTGACAGTGATAGTTGCTCCTTTCCATCGCTCGTTGTGTTGATTTCATCATGTCCATTTGTTTATGTTTTCTCACTTTTGCAAAGTCACTGTGCATTTGCAATATGGTTCAATGGGCAGGTACCATCACGAATTTGTCATGCTATAAAAACCCTGCAGGAATGCAAAATTGACTGGTCTGATGAACACAGGATGGCCGAGCAGTGATAGTTGTACATTTCCATCACTCGTTGTGTTGATTTTATCATGTCCATTAGGTGATGTTTTTTCACTATAGAATCATATTGCAAGTGCGCGTGCATTTGCAATATGGTTCAATGGACAATTACCATATGAAATTTGACATGCTCAAAAATGCTAAATTGACTGGCCTGATGAACACAGGGTGGCCGAGCAGTGATAGTTGTACCTTTCCATCACTCGTTGTGTTGATTTCATCATGTCCATTAGGTGATGTTTTTTCACTATAGAATCATATTGCAAGTGCGCGTGCATTTGCAATATGGTTCAATGGACAATTACCATATGAAATTTGACATGCTCAAAAATGCTAAATTGACTGGCCTGATGAACACAGGGTGGCCGAGCAGTGATAGTTGTACCTTTCCATCACTCGTTGTGTTGATTTCATCATGTCCATTAGGTGATGTTTTTTCACTATAGAATCATATTGCAAGTGCGCGTGCATTTGCAATATGGTTCAATGGACAATTACCATATGAAATTTGACATGCTCAAAAATGCTAAATTGACTGGCCTGATGAACACAGGGTGGCCGAGCAGTGATAGTTGTACCTTTCCATCACTCGTTGTGTTGATTTCATCATGTCCATTTGTTTATGTTTTCTCACTTTTGCAAAGTCACTGTGTATTTGCAATATGGTTCAATGGGCAGGTACCATCACGAATTTGTCATGCTATAAAAACCCTGCAGGAATGTGAAATTGACTGGCCCGATGAACTCGGGATGGCTGGGCAGTGATTCTGGTTCATCTCAATGGCTCGTTAGGGTTGATTTCAGAATGTCACTTTTGGTGATGGTACCTCACTGTTTAAACATATTGCAAATGGACAAGAGTCACCAGCAAGTCACCGTCCATCAGTCAATTAGATATCATTCTGACACCAAACTGATACAAACTGACACTAACCCCACTTTTTCCAACTTGTTTAGTAGCCAACTATCACATACTTCAGAGCTGGCCCAAAATTCACAACGCCTTCGGTTCAAACCATAAAAAAAACATAAAACACATAGTTACGTTCTAGCTGCGGGTCCATTTCTTATGTTACGTGTAGGCCTAGCTGAGACGACCCCGAATCCCAAGTTTCGGCTCGGTCGGTCATTTGGTGTCCGAGCAAAACCCTAATTGGTGCTGAAAATCAACTTTTTTCTATGACTTGCTACGGGGTCCTTGAATGAGCTATCGGACCGAAATGTTGGGGTCTGTCTATATGGACCGAGACGGTCGCAATGCACCTAGTCTTGTGTCTCTGAGACATTTCTAAATGTCGCCATTTTCGTAATGGTCAAAATGAATTGAAGTCATTGCAAATGTAGGAAGCTGTTTCTCGGTCCGAGAACCGTCTAGAGCCATGTAACTCACCACGCACTATTGAACTGAGGTCTAGAACAGGATTCTAAAGTTTCGGAACTCTAGGTCTGACGGTTCTTTAAAAGTTCCAACAAGGTTAACTAATGCAGGCAGTGTATGTCTCTACGCACCCCAATGGGTCCCTCCTTCCAAGCTGTGTGTGTGTGTGATTTAGTTTTCCTTTGAAATTTTATGGGAAAAATGACTGATTTACAGTTCATGGGGGTTGCCTAATCACACATATGAAGTTTTGGAAAGATCTGACTTTTTTAACCCCTCGAAACAGCCCCTGAGACACCAATTAAGGCACTTCCGGTTGGCACAGGAAGCTATAAGTCAACACATATCCTCACTGGGGTATGCTTTTACAGAATCCTGAGTTTTAAGTCCTTACGTTAAGAATTGACTGATTTACACAGGGTTGAATGCACTATGTCTATCAAACTGCAGTCAGGGTATGGAAAAACACTTTTAGGGTGATTTTAACCACTTCCGGTTGGTCCAGGAAGCTTAGAATCAACACAGGTAGACCTCATACTGCCCTGATGGACTGTTACTAAAGACAGGTTCATACGGCATTCATAACCCATATAGACTTCAGGTTGAATTTAGGGGTGCAGGCAATGTATTCCTATGGGGAGACAAGTCAATGCAAACTCTTTGAAGTAAACATCTTCTTTTAACTATTAAGGGTTAATGCTACACGGTCAAGGTTAGGCTTGCACGGATCGGGAGGACCTTAGGAACGTACCTGAGGTCGAATTGTGCTTCTCACCCTAACGGTTCTCTCACTGTCACCCAAAAGCAAATGACATTGAGGGCCAGGCTTCATTTTGGTTCTGCTTTTTCAAGGTCACTGCACTCAGAGCGAGCTACGGTCAAGCGGGCGTCTCGTTGAACTCGGCACAGTCTGGAGACTATGGTGATGCCATTTTTTGTGTTGATTTTAGAATGCCATTTTGGTGATGGTCCCTCTCCGTTTAAACATATTGCTAATGTACAAAAGTCAACTAGCAAGTCAGTGTCCATCAGTCAATTAGATGTCATTCTGACACAGAACTGATACCAATTGACACCAAACCCACTTTTTAGGCTTTGTGTGTCTTTAAGCACCGCACTTTGTCACTCCATCCTTGCTGTGTGTGTGTTTCTGTGTGTGTGTGTGTGAGAGAGAGCTTTTCTTTGACATCTGTTGGGAGAAATGACTGACTTACAGTTTATGGGGGTTGCCTAATCACACATATGAAGTTTTGAAAAGATCTGACCTTTTTAACCCTTGGAAACTGCCACTGTGACACCATTTAAGGCACTTCCGGTTGGCACAGGAAGCTATAAATAAACTCATATCATGATTTGGGTATGCCTTTACAGAATCCTGAGTTTGAAGTCTTTACGTTAAGAACTGAGTTATTTACGGAGGGTTTAGTGAGTGTGTGTTATTTCAGAAAATCATAGAAAATCACAGAAATCTCGCAGAGCTCCGCAGCACACTTTAAAAAGATTCGTAAGAACACCCTGCAACTGGATCTGTAACCGTTGAAAAAAAAAACACCTATCCGTGAACATCACCTAGGTGTCGTTGTACGATTTCTCTTAAATGACGATAGATAAATGGCTGGTTCTTTTTTTATTGACACCGGAGGCTCCTTGACTTTGACGTGAAGTGGAAAAATAATTTCTTTATTTTCATTTTGGACCTTTAATCCCAGATGAACTCAAATTAATCCCATAACTCAAAAACCTTTGAGGCCTAGACGCCATCTTGTTCGGGGCCAACTGCCCATTATGCCGCCCCTACGCTCACCGAGTTTCGGCTTCTAAATATTTTCAGTTTTTGAGATAAGGCCCCGTCGTGAATCGTGATGTTTTGTCCAATACCAATATGATTGCTTATGCCCTCTTGTGGGAATTTCCGGGACAGCGGAAAAATGACCTAAATCTTATTATTTTTGTAAAACGGAAACCGAATGTCCGACAAAGTTCATTTGATGACTTCCTGGTAGGTCCGGCCCTGCCGCTCGGCCCGACGCCGTCCGCGAATTTTACAAACGATTTCGGACGTCTAGTAAGGGACCGTACATTTGCAATATGGACTTTCTCACTAACCATACAGGTACTGCCAAAATCTTCCCTTAAGGTATGGAAGCGAATCTCCAGTGCACTCTTCCAATGGTTAACACACATGTCACTAATAAATAGAATCCTCCATTCAGGAGGAAAATTATTAGAAGTCATTAACCATGATCACACCACGTACGACTGGTCCATTTTAATGATAGTAAAGACACGACAGCTGTCATCGAGGCAAAGGGTGGCTTCTTTGAAGAATCTCAAATATAAAATATATTTAGATTTGCTTATCACCTTTTTGGTTACTACATGATTCCATAGGTGTTATTTCATAGTTTTGATGTCTTCACTATTATTCTACAATGTAGAAAATTGTAAAATATAGAAAAACCCTGCAATGAGTAGGTGTCCCCAAACTTTTGACTGGTACTGTATATCAAAAGAGCACAAGTTTGAGCATTTGTCCGTTAGGCCTATGGATTTGTTTTGTTTATCAGCACAAATTAGATTGTGCAATAAGTCCCACTCGTGGTCTTCTATAAATTGTTTTTGACTGGATGTGTAGCACAACACCAGATAGTAGTTTAGGAGGGAGTAACAAAAATATATAGCAGTCAGAGTGCAGTATAACTGCAGTTCAACTGGAGTACAATGCAGTTATTCTGCAATTACTGCATACAAAATACCACAGTCGACCGCAGTTACTGTACTTTTACTGCAGTTTCCAAACTGCAATCTACGTTTGTAAGGGATAGGCTGGGATCCGCACTAAGCAGCTGTAGCATTTTTCAATGTCCGTCCATGGGTCTAAAAAACAATGATTGATAGACAGTTTACACTTCTTCAATTCAACCATTATTTGGTTAAAATACACCTATACATTTGTGAACAGCCATCCACGACAACTACAATCCGTAAGGCGCAAATAGGCCAAAGTGAGAGAGCAGCAGTGTGATTCACATCATTGTGATAACCGTATCGCCCGTAAACTACACCACTGCTGTCATCCTTACCTCCAAGTGTTTCATCTTTGGATTCAGACAGCAGTTGCACCATTCGACTGTAGACTACAAAAGCCTATTCCTGCTCTTTTCCTGCGATCCATCAAACACATTTGGTGGTGTGTCATCATAGTGGTCTCTGACTTGTGGTCAGACCAGGTGGAACAAATTTGAACTTTTCATGTCATTGAGAAAGCAGAAAGGTGTTATAAATATTTTTTTCACAAACATCCTTTCTACATTTTCAACTAATCCTAGAAGTAATCATGTAACAAACTACAGTTTTTGTAATCAGATCACATGTAACGGGTTACATGTAAACTCCCAACCCTGTGCGCCCTCTACTGGGTATTAGAATGATCAACACGCGCAAGGCATCTTCAGATGGTTTTCTGTTTCTGGCAAGGTAAAAAGTCATGTATTGAGTTAGTTTCCTCGCTAAGTAACACTGTAAGTTAACAAGTTACTTTTAATGGAAGTAATGTTGTAACGTAAAAAAGTTACCTTTAAAAGTAAAGTTCCCCAACAGTGGCCCTCACTGACCTGCAGTGTCCGTGGTCGCACCATCCGTGTCCGTGGCACATCTGAAGGCACTGCTGTCCGATGTAGATGTCGTCCAGAGCCCATTCATCCTGCTCTCCATAGTAGTTCTGGATCCAACGGAACCGTGTGGCACTGGACCTGCACACACAGACAACAATCAGACACATCAAAGAGAACCAAACCATCCTGCATGTATTGTTAGCAAAGCTCATAAGCAAATATCAGGACCAGGATATACATTTGGTGAGCAGGAATACCAACAGAGTTGATGAAATGGGCATTGGCAGATTGTTAAAAACACAAATGAAGAAATAATATGCTTGAACACCACATTTTATAAAACCCCAGAACACTAATGAGACTGGGGAGGTGACACGGATCAATATAGGATCCATCCATACTATATCATCGTTTTTGTTGTTTTACCGTCCATGATGGAGGTGCTCCATCATCTGTGTAACTATATACAAGCATGTGTGTCTGAGTACCAGTGGATTATGTCTGTGAATTGAAAGTGCACCCCCACCTAGACCCCTAATGTGTATTTTAGTGCTTGGCCCTGCATGTGTGATGGTGATGGATGGTGGAGCCAACACGCCCAGTTAGGTTTATTTGTTACAGTCAGAGCAGTCAAAGCAGGTTAGTTCCCTGCAATAGTGACCCAAAATCGACCCAGAGGTAGCCAGGAATCCTTCATGAATGAGATGAGATCAGCAAACCTTTATTTAAGTCCATAGGGCTGGGGCTAGGGCTGGGGAGGGGAGGGTGGAGGAAGGGATGGGGTGGGGATAGGGAGACAGGAATATTGGTTGTAGGTCAGAGTCTCCTCAGGGAGAGGGGAGTGGGAGGTGTGTGTGAATATCTGAGTGTGTGTGTGTGTGTGTGTGTGTGTGTGTGTGTGTGTGTGCACGCACGCGCACTGTGGGCCCAATTCAGAGTTGAGATGAATGTGCTGAACTCAGACTTTCGTAAAGCATTCTGTCAATGGGTATACCAACCTGTATGGATGAAAGAATGTGTGTTACCCACCATGCTCTATGAGGCAGGGGCAGAGTGATGCGTCTCCAGTCAGTGAACTCAGAGGGATGGTACACACTGGGAGCAGTGAACTCTGAACAGCTGGGCATCCCTGGTAGGCAGGCCTGGGAAGGGGAGAAAATACTCAGTCAACTCCGTAACACACCATATCAATACACCTGACAGTACAGACAAACTTCATTGTTCCAGTATCTACATGTTTTATGGTTGTTATACCTACATCAGATAATTGCACTTATTGTATGTGGCTTTAGATAAAACCGTCTGATATACTAATGTATGGCTGCATCAGTTCCACAAAAGAGCTGTAAAGAAGCTCTAGAGAGTAGCTCAGTCAGTCCCACTAACAACTGAGATCATAAACAGACCTAATACCGGAGAATGCCCTCACAGCTCACAATAAGCTAATGACCCTGGGACTAAACATCTCCCTCTGCAACTGGATCCTGGACTTCCTGATGGGCCGGCCCCAGGTGGTAAGGGTAGGTAACAACACATCCGCTAGGCTGATCCTCAACAATGGGGCCCCTCAGAGGTGCGTGTTCAGCCCCCTCCTGTACTCCCTGTTCACTCACGACTGCACGGCCAGGCACGACTCCAACACCATCATTAAATTTGCCGATGACAAAACAGTGGTAGACCTGATCACTGACAACAACGAGACAGCCTATAGGGAGGAGGTCAAAGATCTGGCCGGGTGTAGCCAGGACAACAACTTCTCCCTCAATGTGATCAAGATAAAGGAGATGTTTGTGGACTACACGAAAAAGAGGACTGAGCACACCCCCATTCTCATCGACATGGTTGCAGTGGAGCAGGTTGAGAGCTTCAAGTTCCTTGGTGTCCACATCATCAGCAAACTAACATGGTCCAAGCACATCAAGACAGTTGTGAAGCGGGCATGACAAAACCTATTCCCCTTCAGGATGGCATGGGTCCTCAGATCCTCAAAAGGTTCTATAGCTGCACCATCGAGAACATCCTGACTGTTTGCATCACTGCCTGGTATGGCAACTACTCGGCCTCAGACCGCAAGGCACTACAGAGGGTAGTGCGAAAGACCCAGTACATCACAGGGGCCAAGCATCCTGCCAACTAGGACCTCTATAACAGGCGGTGTCAGAGGAAGGACCTAAAAATTGTCAGACTCCAGCCACCCTAGTCATAGACTGTTCTCTCTGCTACCGCAAGGCAAGCAGTACAGGAGCGCCAAGTCTAGGTCCAAGAGGCTTCTTAACAGCTTCAACCCCCAAGCCATAAGACTCCTGAACATCTAGTCAAATGGCTACCCCTCCCCTCTCCACACCATTGCCACCCTCTGTTATCATCTATGCATAGTCACTTTAATAACTCTACCTTCATGTACATACTACAAATACTAACCGGCACCCCCCTGTTTATATTGCTATTTTTTACTGCTGCTCTTTAATTACTTGTTACTTTTATCTCTTATTCTTTTTTGAAACTGCACTGCTGTTTAGGGCTTGTAAGTAAGTATTTGACTGTAAGGTGAAATGTTGTATACCTGTTGAAGTCGGTGCATGTGACTATTACAATTTGATTTGATTTGAATATGTGAGGAGACTTCATAGCATAATGCTATTGAAGGTACTTTAAAAGGTATACCATATCATACACTGCACTTGCAGAAGGATGACATTTTCTTGTACCTTGGCCTTAGTGATATAGTTCATTTGTAGGAGACTCGTTCAATCTCCGAAGGTAGAAAAAAAAATGTAGAGGCTACTTTAGTTCTATATGAATATTGATTATATATTTTTTCTAGCAAGGGTGACTTACAGAAGGACGTTTCAAACCAGGAACCTTAGTTGACCAGAAGAAGTCCCTTTTGAAATGGGGACCAGCAGGGCCAAGATATGACCCCAATCGGCATACTATCTCATGTGTTCTAAACAAACCGGAAGAGCCCAAGCTGGAATCATTTTTGCTCCAGTATACGACAGGGCAATAAAGCCCAAAACCAGATACTTCCTCTTGAACAAAGGTGGGATGCCTTTTTCTAAGACAATTATAATTGAATGTTATTTGTTGGGCAAAATATATATAGAATGTACAATATTGTATTTGCAAGCTACAACAAAGTATTCATTAAAACACTTATTTCCAAAGTGGTTCTCGATTACTCAATGAATAATGGACCAAAATGTCATAAAACACCGTTCCTAACAGCACTCAAACATGAATGACTCAGTCTCAAGTTTCTAAGTTTAATATTACATTTATATAAGTATTTAGACCCTTTACTCAGTGCTTTGTTGAAGTACCTTTGGCAGTGATTACAGCCTTGAGTCTTCTTGGGTATGACGCTACAAGCTTGGCACACCTGTTTTTGGGGAGTTTCTACCATTATTCTCTGCAGATCCTATCAAGCTCTATCAGGTTGGATGGGGAGCGTTGCTACACAACTATTTTCAGGCCTCTCCAGCGATGTTTGACCAGGTTTAAGACCGGGCTCTGGCTGGGCCACTCAAGGACATTCAGAGACTTGTCCCGAAGCCACTCCTGCGTTGTCTTGGCTGTGTGCATAGGATCATTGTGCCGTTGGAAGGTTAACCTCGCCCTAGTCTGAGGTCCTGAAACCTCTGGAGAAGGTTTTCATCAAGGATCTCTCTGTACTTTGCTCCGTTCATCTTTCCATCGATCCTGACTAGTCTCCCAGTCCATGCCGCTGAAAAATCCACCCCCAGAAATGGAGCCAGGTTTCCTCCAGACCTCAAGCTTGGAATTAAGGCCAAAGAGTTTCATCAGACCAGAGAATCTGAGAGTCCTTTAGGTGCCTTTCGGCACACTCCAAGCGGGCTGTCATGTGCCTTTAACTGAGGAGTGGCTTCCGTCTGGCCACTTTTACATAAAGGCCTGATTGGTGGAGTGCTGCAGAGATGGATGTCCATCTGGAAGGTTCTCCCATCTCCACAGAGGAAATCTGGAGCTCTGTCAGAGTGACTTCTCCCCCTATTGCTCAGTTTGGCTGGGCAGCCAGCTCTAGGAAGAGTCTTCCAAACTTCTTCCATTTCAGAATGATGGAGGCCACTGTGTTCTTGGCGACCTTCAATACTGCAGAAACGTTTTGGTACCCATCCCCAGATCTGTGCCTCGACACAATCCTGTCTCGGAGCCCTACGGACAATTCCTTCGACCTCATGGCTTCGTTTTTGCTCTGACATGCACTGTCAACTGTGGGACTTTATATAGACAGGTGTATGCCTTTCCAAATCATGTCCAATCAATTGAGTTTACCACTGGTGGACTCCAATCAAGTTGTGTTTATCTCAGGATGATCAATGGAAACAGGATTCACCTGAGTTCAATTTCAAGTCTCACTGTACATAGGCACTGTACAAAAAAGGGACTGGTAGTAGGATATACATAAATAGGTAAACAGGGCTGAAAGGGACTGGTAGTAGGATATAAATAAATAGGTAAACAGGGCTGAAAGGGACTGGTAGTAGGATATACATAAATAGGTAAACAGGGCTGAAAAGTGTAATACCTATGGTAATACACTAATGGTAGTATTTTTTGTTTTTTTTTACCTTTATTTTACTAGGCAAGTCAGTTAAGAACAAATTCTTATTTTCAATGACGGCCTAGGAACAGTGGGTTAACTGCCTGTTCAGGGGCAGAACGACAGATTTGTACCTTGTCAGCTCGGGGATTTGAACTTACAACCTTTCGGTTACTAGTCCAACGCTCTAACCACTAGGCTACCCTGCCGCCCCCTACTATTTACAGTACCAGTCAAAAGTTTGGACACACCTAAACATTCAAGAATGTCTCTTTATTTGGACTATTTTCTACAATATAGAATAATAGTGAATACATCAAAACCATAAAGTAACACATATGGAATCATGTAGTAACCAAAAAAAGTGTTATTTTAATACTTGAGATTCTTCAAAGTAGCCACCATTTGTCTTGATGACAGCTTTACACACTTTTGGCATTCAGTCAACCAGTTTCATGAGGAATACTTTTCCAACAGTCTTGAAGGAGTTCCCACATATGCTGAGCCCTTGTTGTCTCAATTGGGTTGAGGTCAGGTGATTGTGGAGGCCAGGTATTCTGATCCAGGTCCATCACCCTCCTTATTGGTCAAATAGCCCTTACACAGCTTGGAGGTGTGTTTTGGTTTATTGTCCTGTTGAAAAACAAATGACAGTCCCACTAAGTGCAAATCAGATGGGATGGCGAATCGCTGCAGAATGCTGCGGTAGCCATGCTGGTTAAGTGTGCCTTGAATTCTAAATACATTTCTGACAACGTCAACAGCAAAGCACACCCACACCATTACACTTCCTCCTCCATGTTTCACGGTGGGAACCACACATACAGAGGTCATCGGTTCAGCTTCTCCGCTTCTCATAAAGAAATGGCGGTTGAAACCAAAAATCTTAAATTTGGACTAATCAGACAAAAGGACAGATTTCCACCAGTCTAATGTCCATTGCTCGTGTTTTTTGGCCCAAGCAAGTCACTTCTTCTTATTGGTGTCCTTTAAAGGGAAAGGGGGATACCTAGTCAGTTGTGGTTTCTTTGCAGAAAATCATTTTTAGCAGCAGCATAGTGTTACGGATACAGTTATCCTGTGTGTGTGTGTATCCTGTGTGTGTTTCTTTTCTCTCCTTCTCCCCTCACAGGTGAAAACCATCACTCCCCAATCAGTCAACAATCAATCATCAATCAGAAGACACACCTCCTCCTATTTTCTACCCTATCACAGTTCCTTCCCCATGGTTTAAAACCCCCCATCATTTGTTTGTTCTAGAGCTCAATCTCTCTGTAAATGCCATGTCTGTAGGTCTCTGTGTTTCACTCTCGCTTTGTGTCTTAACCTCTCTTTTGTTTAAGCACCTCCATAGCACTTTGTCATCACCTGTGAGTATTGTTTTTGGTTATGGTGTTTGTTTGTTGCTGGTGGGAAAAGGGGGAAACCAAGACAAGTCGCCCATGGGCATACACTACCCGTAGGTGAACTTTGTTAAATACACTAGTTAGAACTGGGCGGACCACCCACTGTATTTTTGGTTAGTTAGTTAGCTGTTGTTAAAGTAGGCTAGTCTAGCTTAGGGGTGTTTTGGATGCTTATGGTTTCTTTCCTTGGGTCCAGCTCAGCCCCTTTTCCTGCTCCCCCGATTACCGTGTGTTTATAAATAAACCTAGAGTTTGACGGTAGATTTCTGTTGTCGTGGTTATTTCGTGCACACTTTTACTTTGTCACAATAATAATTTGCATGAGTTATGTTACGGGTCTCATTACCATCCCCCCTAGACTGTCGGGCCAAAAGGGATTCGTAACAATAGGTTGGGTCTGTGTGGGTAGAGACTTGTGGATTGGCACAGTGACATAGATGATATTTTGTGGGAGAGGGAGAGCAGTAGTTGTTAGCCATTTAAAAGTCTTATGGCAAGGGGATAGAAGCTGTTTAGAAGTCTGTTTGTCTGAGCCTTGATGCACTGATAGCTCCTGCTGTACAGAAGCATGAAGAAAAGTTCATGTCTCAGGTGTCTGGAGTCTTTGGACCTTTTCACAGCCTTTCTCAGACACCGCCTGGCATGTACATCCTGGATGGCTGGGAGCTCACTGTGCCATCCACACCACCCTCTGTCGGACCTTCTGGTCATGGGTGGTGCAGTTGCCATACCAGACTGTACAAACAGTCTGGACAACCAGTCTGGATGCTCTCAACAGTGCAGCTGTAAAATCGTTTCAACCTCCTGAGGGAGAAGAGGTGTTGCTGTATTTTCTTCATGACAGTTCTATTGTGAGAGGAGTCCTCAGAGATTCGAACACCAAGGAACTTGATGCTCTTGACCCTCTCCACGTCGATGTGGATGGGGGTATAGATCTGTTGGGGCGGAATACGAATTGGAGTGGGACTAGGGTGTCTGGGAGGATGGAGGTGATGTGTGCCAGACCAGCCTTTCAAAGCACTTCATGATTTCAGATGTTAGTGCTACAAGGCGGTAGTCATTGTGGCAGGTAGCGTTCGAGTTCTTGGGGACAGGAATGATGGTGGTCAGCTTGAGACGTGGGGAAGACAGACTGTGACAAAGTGAGGTTGAAAATGACCGTGAAGATGCCTGCCAGCTGGTCTGCGCGTGCACTGAGATGTACCCTGGAACACGGTCGGTCCCCCTGGCTTTGTAAGTGTTGAGCATATTAAGAACCTTACTCACGTCAGCCTTGGAGGGCGAGATCCAGTCCTCTGAGATGGTGGGGGCCCTTGTGCATGGCTCGGTATTGTTATTGTTGAAGCGTGCATGAAATGCATTGAGTTCATCTGGTAGAGAGGCATCGTTGGATAGATCATGGCGATGTCTACCTTTTTAATCCGTAAACGAGTGTAGCCCCAGGCACATTCGTCGAGCTTCGGAGCCGGTGTAATAGGATTCCACCTTATTCCTATATTGTCATTTTGCCTGTTTGATGACTCTGCGGAGTTACCATACCACGGACATACCAACCCTAGGATAGGTCAGGGGAGACTTGGATGACTATCTCCCCCTTTTCACGCTTGAACCAATAGGCAGAGTCAGATAGTTTGGTGGAACATTTTGAACACTAACCTCAAATGGAGGGAATAAAAGAATGAAGAACATTTCACACGGCGGCAGGGTAGCCTAGTGGTTAGAGCATTGGACTAGTAAAATAAAGGTAAAGTCAATTTAAAAAACACCTCTTTTCCAGTAAATGTCGAGATGACTTCTGGACGAAGCACCATAGGACTTACTCTTGCATATCGTTATTTTTCAATTGAAGCCGAGCTAAGGATTCCAGATCACCAGCTCGCATCTAACTGATCCTGTCAGGATCTCAGTCAACGATTGTGAACGCTATCATTCCTCGCCAAACCTCTTCGTTGGCCTCTACATGGCATCAGCGCATCTATCATTCCTCACCAAACCTCTTCGTTGGCCTCTACACGGCATCAGCGCATCTATCAATCCTCGCCAAACCACTTCATTGGTCTCTACCGGGCCTCAGCGCATCACTGAGTCTCCAACCTCCCAGGACTCCAATCTCCGAGCTTGTGTGAAGCCAACTCACCACTGTCATCTGACCAAAGAACACCATAACTATACAGGAAATCACCCTTTCTCTCCTCAGCATTGTCATGATGTGTAATGTGTAGTTCTTTAGGGATAACACTTGTGTAGTCTTAACATTCTGTATGCTCTGACCCGCCTGACCTTCCTTCACTAAACAGCTACAATTTTAAACCCCAAATCTATTTTGCATGAAGAAACAACCTGTCATTCATCACAAACTTTGTGAACATCTAGGTTTTCTCAGAAAGACTGCATTTAATCAGTGGACACCACTCGTGTTTACAACACACCTGTCAAAATTGTTTTCTTTACTAATGAATTATTATTATTATTGTTGCTAAAGGTACTGCATAGGTGTAAACATACATTTTTTAGCAAGAGATAGCACTTGTATAGCCTAAGAAAGTAGCAGAAATGTGCAGAAAGTAGTTTTGAATGTGTTTTATTGAAGGGAAACAATAAGTCTTGAACTTTTTTTAGCAACATAGTGATATAAACTTATATAATGTATATATTGAGGAATTCAACTACAAAATACTAGTCTTCTTCCATTTTTTTAACCATTGCCCCCATCCACAAGGTGCATAAACAACAACAATAAATCAGAATGAAATAAGATAGATACAAAGAAACCGTTAAGAACATAAATCAATCATCTCTAATAAGCACATGTAGGACAGTTTGCAAGTGTGTGTGCATGGA
This sequence comes from Oncorhynchus nerka, assembly GCF_034236695.1. Taxonomy (NCBI): domain Eukaryota; kingdom Metazoa; phylum Chordata; class Actinopteri; order Salmoniformes; family Salmonidae; genus Oncorhynchus; species Oncorhynchus nerka. The sequence goes on along the minus strand of NC_088420.1, from coordinate 59,082,190 downwards.
CAGATGCAGATGTATTTCTCACATGTGCAGCACACAGTATTTGTTTTACAGTCCTTCTTTGTGGGGCAGAATTGGCATCTCCTCCTCTTGCCTGCATCAGATGCAGCCTCAGGTGGATCAGGACAAGATTCAGCTCCCTTAACAGCTTTCACAATTGATGCAGAGGCTGCTGTTCGGGGGAGTCGTTCCCTTCTTTGAATGTGTGTGAATCTTGTTCCGCTTATCGGGCATTCAGGTAGGGTTGATCTTGTTCCATATCACGAAGGCATGTAAAGAGGACATATCAATGATGTTATGGAAGATGACCAGGGAATAGCGGACAGTCATCCGCTGGTCTTGACTCATGGTTATCAAATCGTAGCATTCTTGAGAAAGTGTGAAAGACTTTCAGTGGCATCGTGGCATGGAAAATCGCCCTTCCAGTCTCTGCATCGCAGAGAACACATGTAGCCTCAGCTCGGGACCTATACACACCCGCTAAGATTAGCAGCCCTATGTAGGCTCGCAGGACAGTCTCCTCCATTCTTTTCCAGTTGTCTCCATATTTATGGAAACTCTCCAAATTTGTCATCTCCAGGATGATTTTTTCGATGGCTGGTGTGATGAACATGTAGAATGTTGAGGCGATGTCCTGGGCATGGGCAACTGCATGTCTCATGTGCCCTGGGGTCATCTTTATGACACGTTGTGCTGCCATCCTGCCCTGGTTGTCATATGGTGACAAGCACCATGTTATTTTGCTGTTCTTTGACAAAAATGTCTCTCTTTCAGCTTGGGGGATTTCTTCTTCATCTGAAGATGATGCATTGTGCATAGTGCTCTGGGTTATATTCTTCCCCATCTTCTTCTTCAGATACTTCCTCCTTTTCTAAATCATTGTTCTCTTGTTCCTCCTGGACATCTGAAAAAAATCTGGTCGACGAAATGTTGGTCACTGAAACGTGCACCATTGGCTTCAGCAAAGAGAGAACTGGGGGGGACTGTCATCTGCAGCACCTTCATAGCCCCTGTCTTCATTCCCCAGTTGTAAACAATTTCAAGAAATGTTTATTTTGTCCGAATTTGTATTTATTTTGTCTGTGAACTTGAGTCATGTGTGGGTCGCGGAGGGAAGATGCTGCTTGTCTGAGTTCAATGAGTAGCACACAATATCAATTTCTCGTGTGTGTGTGTGTCTTCGTGGTTTTTGTGGTGTGTAAATGATTTTATAACTGCCGGGTCAAAAATGACCCTAAGACAATCTTTGTACCTTGGTGGTGCACAGCTTACATGGAAATATGAACAAAGGCAATGTTTCCCTTTTTCTAATGTTGGTGTCACTCTAGGAAAGATCATCAGATTTCAAGTGGAAAAAATATAATTTAGGGGGTTTCCTCTGCTGTTAAACGTAGTGGCGGGTAATTTTTTACCCTTAAGACAACACAAGGGTGAAATTAAGTAACTGCTAAACTTTAACATTAGAACTGAACCACTTCTTGTCCCTTTTAAGTAGATTCCTCCAGTTACAATTCGTAGACCACACCCTTTCGCAGTATGCTCAATCCAAATTGAGAATATCCTCCTCTAGCAATTTCCTGGTAAACAACCTATTGACTTCATCATTTTCTCCTGTTAGTCATATGCCATTATCATCATTCATCCTGTAACCATTGATACCTTTTACTCTTTATTATTCTACTTTTGCATTTTACCTGTTGTTGTGTGTTTCTCTGACACAAAAGAAGCGTTACAAAACGGCACAAATTCACAAATCTGATATTGCGCTCATCAGATATACCTTCAGATAAATCAATGATTACAATTTTGTCCAATAATGGACTGGTGCCCTGATTCATAAAAAAAATATGAATAATCCTTAGAGATAAATTCATACATTTTCAGTAATAACTTGGCCAATATTCCATTTCAATAATATGAGCATCAATACAGAAAGGTAAAACGAGGACTGTTCCAAATTACATAACACGGGTGGAAAATCTTTGCTGTTCCTAATTTAAAAAATAAATAACCACATTCTAATCTACAGATTAGCTAGACTCACACCCCTGAGCAAGTGTGCCAAATTCCATGACTGTCAAACAGATAAAGTGATACACAGTGTACAAAACATTATGAACACCTGCTCTTTCCATGACATAGACTGACCAGGAGAATCCAAGTGAAAGGTATGATCCTCATTGATGTTAAATCCACTTCAATCATTGTTGATGATGGGGAAGAGACAGGTTAAAGACACATTTTCGACCTTGAGACAATTGAGACATGGATTGTGCATGTGTGCCATTCAGAGAGTGAATGGGCAAGACAAAACAGATTCAAGTGACTTTGAACGGGGTATGGTAGTAGGTGCCAGGCGTACCTGTTTGTGTCAAGAACTGCAACACTGCTGGGGTTTTCAAACTCAACTGTTTCTCGTGTGCATTAAAAATGGTTCACCACCCAAAGGGCATCCAGCCAACTTAACACAATTGTGGGAAGCATTGGAGTCAACATGGGCCAGCATCCCTGTGAAACGCTTTCGACACCTTGTGGAGTCCATGCCGCAACGAATTGAGGCTTTTCTTAGGGCAAAGGAGAGGTGTTCTTAATTTTTTGTGCACTCAATGCATATGTGCCTTTTATTGTTGATCATTCATTATATTTCACTACTTCTTCACCTCTTTGACCAGGTGCCAGGTCAGGCCATGATTGGTGGAGAACTCCAGGCGGACCTGTGTGTCGATGTGGGGGGAGGGGTCTCTGCCGCAGCCCATGACCAATGAGAACTGCAGTGTGTAGGAGGCTCCAATCTGCATGGACTGGGTCTCCACATAACGGATACTGGAGCCTGGGCTGGGCTCTCCTGAGAAACTACAGTATAATAAACAGTTAGCTAACACACATTAACAACACATAGAACTACTTATCCACATAGTGTCTACTGGAACAGGGGCCTGAAAAAGGTTCATATCTTGGCTCAATCTCAATCAAACCTCAATCTGAAGCAGAGGTGAATGGTTTTTACCAATACCTGTAAAACTGTTGGTAATGTTTTTAGCAGTATTTGAGTAGATTTCACAGATACATACAATATTTGTGATGACACTATACCCCGGGAGAGTAGGTTGTGTTTTTTTCCGATAGCGTAAAAGCCCCCCCCAAAAAGATAATAGCAACGATTCAGCACCACTGAGATGGACTGCGACATAACTACAAGTATGTAGTTCAGCACCACATGACAGTGTACAGAAACCTTCTAAGGTGCAACCTCTCTCCGCTAGCCTGAAGATAATGGGAAGTACTGAGGCCAGAAAGTGAGAAACGCTTGTCTTTAGTATACCTGAGTGTCCAGTCGTGCTGGCAGTAGGGCTGGACGTGCCCCAGGTAGAAGCCCAGACTCTGAGTGACATCAAGTACATTACTGAAGTCCAGACTTATGGTGTTGAACAGCACAGAGGTCATAGTGATCTCATCCACTGCCCAAACGTCATGCCCACGCCCAGAGTGGTACGGCTGCCACCAACGGAACTGCACCCCAAACCTACGGGCACCGGGGGGTAGCTCCACTGATACAATCCTGTAGAGGTGAGAAGGAAGGAGGCATGGAGGGGAGAGAATGAAGGGAGGAGGGGAAGGTAGGTGGAGAGTGAGGATGGAGGGACGGAGAGAGGAACACAGGAAGGGATGGAGAAATAAGATAAGGGCAGGTGGAGAGAGAAGATGGAGGGAAGGAGAGGGTGTGGGATGGAGTGTTATCAATGTTCTCAAAATAATCCAAACAGTCCAGATGGAGTGAGTCACATTAGCAAGGCTCTGACTGACTAGGTCTGGATGGTGCTCTTCTATAACCCACACAGCTATGGACTCAATTACCTCCTCTCAGCAGACACACACACACAATGTGCATTCACACCTCTATCCCGACACTTTGCCCCCAGCCTTCTGCCCCCTGATGAAGAGCTCTCTAGGTGGCCCAGGTCTGCGCGTGTGTGTGTGTGTGTGTGTGTGTGTGTGCATGTGCATGTGTAGCCGTTTGTCATTACAACACACAGTAGGCAGTACTAAATGGGTCCCTGTGGGTTACATCTCTCCTCTCAGCACCAGGCATCCATTAGCAAAATAAATATGTGTGTTAACAGCATTACAGACGCCTTAGGACTGTGTCACAAATGCGCGCACAGAGAAACACACACACCTCCAGCCCCCCACCCCCTCTAGTACAGTACCTGGGTTCGTGGAAGCCCTTATATGCGTAGTGTTGCAGCAGGATCCAGGTAATGCCATTGTCTGAAGAGAAGTGCAGCAACACACCTTCTCCTGGTTGGTCAGGGGCAGGACAGGAGCTCAGGATGCTACGACTTCCCAGACGCAAAGTGAACTGGAGGTACCTGGGGGAGAGAAGGGGGATGGAGAAGGAGAGAGGGAGTCGAGGGTTAGAGAGAGGAGAGGTGAGAGAGGAAGGGAAGGGGGTTAGACAAATAGACACAGATAGAGGAAGGAAGGGAGGGAGAGGAGGAGGGGTGGCAGGATGAGATGATGGATGAGATGATTAAATGAATGAGGACTCAAATAGATAGAAGAGAAGGATGAGAGGAAGAGTGTGGGGAGAGAGAGAGGAAGTCAGAGAGAGAGAGAGAGGGAGGGAGAGATTCAGACACATTTAGACATGTTTTCACCTTCCTTTCACATTGTGTCTCTGAGAGTTGACATATAAGCAACTAGGGAAGAGAGAGATGGTAGCACCCAGAATGCTGCACTATTCATCAACACACACACACACACACACACACACACACACACACACAGCCCCCAGCCCCCAGCCCCCAGCTCCCTCTGTCCTTGGATCTGGCTCAGTGTGGCTCTAATCACCAGCCCAGTTTCCTCTGGCTCACTCAGTCAGAGGAAAGTGGTATTAAATATGGCCGTCAGGTGGCACACAGGGAGCCACAAAAGGCATAATCAATCAAACACAGATGCCATCTCATCTCTCTATCCTACACTATTCCTCACTCTCTTTCATTCTTCCTTTCCCCTCAAATCTCCTCTCATCTACAGTCCCCATCCATCTCACACCACAGGGTTGGGGGGGAAGGAGAGAAAGCGGGAATAGGTGACAGAGGAGAGGAGAGAGGTGACTTGTTGGAACTTCTTCAATATTAATCAGAGATTAGAATGCCTGCTGAGGATATGAGATGAACCCTGATATGATCCCAGTATAATGTATTCTGTGAAACTGACCATTAGAAAAGGTGTGTAAATGTGAATATTCATATGTACCTCCAAGTCTCATTCATAGACATTGACTGAAATTGCAAGACATTATCATTATTTTTCTCTCTCCCCTTTCTTTCCCGTACAGTAATACATGAGTATGTGCAAGCACCTGTGAGTGTGTGTCCCTAGCCCAGTACTGTACCTGGCCTGAGAACTGTCGAGCGGTGCGGTCACCAGGTGTCGTCTGCTGTCCCTGTTGAAGACCAAAGCCTTGCCACTGGCCAGAACCCCACAGCCGAAACTCACCTCCGCTCCCCTCAGGGAGGAGAAACTGTGGAAGGAGGAGATAAAGAACTTCACAATCTGTTTAATAGGGCTGTTCTTATCAGTTCACACTCCAGAGAAGCTAGTAATGCAACATAAAATGTAAACAAAATAGAATGTTCAGACAATTATAATAGTTTTTTGGCGGGAACAATAGCACATTTCCCTAATAGCAATGTAACACAGTGCTTAACGTTCAACATGTGTGTGTGTGTCAGTCCGTCCGTCTGACTGTCTATCGTTGAGCACGTTCTCCTTTTAGTTTACCTGTGGTAGGAGGAGAGTCTGGGGGAGGAGAAACCCTCAGACAGGAAGGCAGAGAATGTCTGGGATGCCAGCTCACATGCTGGACCACTAAACCCTGGGTCACACCTATAGGAGCAGAGGGGCAGGGAGGGAAGGGTATGGGAGGAGAGCAAGAGGAGGGTATGAAGGAAGAGTGAGAGGAGAGGGGGAGGGAAGGGAGGAGGAGAGAGGGACAAATGTATGGAGGTTAGAAAATATGGGGACAGAAGAAGAAAATATTAGGAAAGGGTGGGAGGGAGAGGAAAATTGGGATGAGAGAGGGAGACAAGGCAGGCAGAATAAGAGACAGAAAGAGAGAAAGAAAAGAGACAAAGAAGGAGAAAGGCAAAGTAGAAAAACAGAGAGAGAGAGATGGGAATGGAACCAGATACAGAAAATAATACATAGATCAATACATGCAAATAAAAATAAAATAATTTGATCACGATCTTAGCGCTAAGACATTTGATGAATTAGCAATAAAAGAGAAAGAGAATAATTCATTCAAGATATACAGTATTGTTCATTCATTAAGTTCTGTTCTTACTTGCAGCCGGTGCGGGAGCATTGTCCTCTTCCAGAGCAGAAACGAAGGCAGGATGGACCAATGTACACTGGATATACACACAAATAAGAGAGAGATAAGAAATTATATATATATATATATATATATATATATATATGGACTTTGAAATATAATACCTTTGAAAGATGGTAGTGGTTTCTTTTTGAGATTCTAGAAAGTTCATCTTTAAAGGATTTGAACCATTCAATTTAGCATCGCCAGACCCATGCTCTTATGAGGCACACAGGACCACTAGTGTGTGTAAGGTTCTCACCATTGTCTATGGCCCACATGTTGCCAGCACCCATGCCACTCTGTCTCCAGCGAAACTGTGTGGTCTCAGTCAAGGCAGCGTTGGGAAGTGGGATGGAGATCCTAGTCCAGCTGTAGATTGGTAGAAACATAGTTTTAAATACAACACTAGTAGCAATTGAATGTATCTCTATGAACACACACTAATCAGAGTGTGTGTGTGTGTGTGTGTGTGTGTGTGTGTGTGTGTGTGTGTGTGTGTGTGTGTGTGTGTGTGTGTGGTGCCTACCCGCTGTAGTTGTCTGAGGAGTAGATGGTGCTGTGTGGTAGGTGGCGGCCAGCACACAAATCTGGAAGACACTCTGTGTGGAGCAGCGACCAGGAACGACCATGATTGGTGGAAAACTCCAGATTCACACTAACAAAGCGATAGAAAAATCTTATCTACACTTCAAAATTATGCAAATATAAATTTAAAAACAAGACAAAAAAGTTTGAAACTTTGCACCCATGGGAATGGACACCTCAATATTGTATCATATCATATTGTAGCGAGGTTCGATCTCTTGACGGAACGGCTAAGGTACTGGGTTGGACCCAGGTTTGAGTCCCGGTCGTATCATATCCTACCTGTTGGCAGGCTGGTAGGACCCACAGCCCAGGTTGATGGAGAACTGTGTTACATGGGTATGTGTGCCAGGAAGGACAGGCAGCAGCTGCATGAAGTCTACTGCCCAGACGTGACGGTTGGCACCGCCATGTGCCCGCTGCTCCAGGCAGAACTGGGTGATGGGGGTCTGGAGGTCTGTGGACAGGGCTACTGACACTACTGACGGAGTCTGGTGGAGAGGGGGGAGGGTGAGGAAGGGAGGGTTGAGTTGAGGGAGAGAGGGAGTGAGGGGAGAGGAGATGAAGCACAGTTGAGGAATTAAAAATGGTTCGAGCTGGGCGGAGCAACATATTTTCCATTTAGCTAGCTAAACATGAAAAATACAGTTTGAATTTGCTCAGTTCATAGAGCAGCCTAGTGTAGGAGATGGAGCAGGTCTATGTCATGTGTGTAGTCTCACCCTATAAGAGGAGTATGGCAGGGTATCCAACAGCACAAGGTCTCGTCTCCCCTCTGACCTACCAAACAAGATGACATCATTCTCATGGGACTCTCCTGGGTCACACTCCCCACCACCTGCAGGGAAACACACAGACAAGCATGCTTTCTTTGTCATGCTTTCTTTGTCAGGAAAATATTTGGCTGCAAGCATAAAAAGACTGACAGCTTAGCTAACAGAGAATAGGCCTCTTTCTCAATGTTTTTAATATTTGTCCGCTCCTTGTCCCTCCCCTTCATCTGCACTGATTGGAAAAGACTTGACAGGTGAGAACAATAAAGTGGAAGCTCAACAGGTCAGTACAAAGAAGGCAAGGAGAGGCCAGGTATTTACATCATTGAGAAAGAGTCTGTGTCAGTGGTAGGTGGTTCTTACCCATGGTGAAGTAGAACCGAAGGTTTCCGAAGGAGGTGGTATCCAGGTAGGGAGTACACATCTTCCTCTCTCCATCCCTCTCAAACACCAGGGCCATGCCTGACTCTATCTCCCCACAATGGGTACCATACACAGCCCCCTCGATGTCCCAGCTACACACAGAGACCGAGAAGGGTTAAACACCAGGGCCATGCCTGATTCTATCTCCCTACCCTGGGTCCCATTCACATCCCCCTCAATATCCCAGCTACACACAGAGAGAGAGAGAAGGGTTAAACACCAGGGTAATGCCTGACTCAATCTCCCTACCCTGGGTCCCATTCACACCCCTCAAAATCCCAGCTACACACAGAGAGAGAGAAGGGTTACATTGGAATAGCAATCCTGTCTCAGCAGTTTCTGTCTCTCCTTCTCAGTACTGATGACATTTCCCTGTGTGTGTAACAGATGGAGTATGGACAGGGAGGTGACACCTGTTCCAATCCTCAGCAGGATCTGCTTGAGCCACGCATGACGCATGAGAGATGACACACGTACGACAAAAGACAGGTTTCAACTGACATAGACAGGTCCTCTGAACTGAAATACATGACATTCTCGAAACAATGATGGGAATGAGATAAGCCTGGTGAGTGACAGGTATTCAGTTTCCAAGACCCAGGTTAAGGCCAGAATCCACATCCAGCACATCCATGATGATGATGATGAAAGAACGCTTTGATATGTGAAAGGATATAGCAAGGGAGAGATGAGCTGTGTTCGAATACTCATACTAACCGCACTATTTGTTATGTAAATTGAGTATATAGTATGCTTATTGGTCATAGTATGGATATAGTTAGTATGCCACACATTTTCCGTGCTTTTAGGGCCGTAATGCAATTCCTCAGAAAACGGGCGTGGCTTTATAACTTTTCAGATTTGAAGAAAATGAAAGAAAATATGCAGCCGAAATCCGACGAGAGTGGATACAAATTCATTTCTTTAACTAATTATGACAAATGTTGAGAATATTTTGAAAAATGTAATAAATTAATACTTTTTCAAAGAAGTTACATGTTGTGTTGGCTGACAATTTGTTAGCTACGCTATCCTTACGAACTGCATAGCATTAGAACAGTATGTACCTGTATGTTAGCTAGTTACGGTAAGCCGTCATTGTAAATAAGAATTTGTTGTTAACTGACTTGCCTTGTTAAGTAAAGGTTAAATAAAAAACATTTAAAACATTTACCTAACGTTAGTTTCCTACTAATACATCGATCTTGCCAGGCAGTATATTAACTATCTGCTATCTAACTAACTACCCAACATTTATTGGCTTGATTATTTACATCCCTACTGTCACGTTCGTCGTAAAGAGGAGACCAAGGCGCAGCATGATGAGAATACATTCCTCTTTATTAAAGGAATAACACGAAGAACACTTAAACAAACTAACAACAAAATGAACGTGACGCTATATAACACGAGTGCTGAAACAGGCAACTATACATAGACAATAACCCACAAAATACCCAAGGAATATGGCTACCTAAATATGGTCCCCAATCAGAGACAACGATAAACAGCTGCCTCTGATTGAGAACCAATCTAGGCAACCATAGACATAAAAACACCTAGACTAGAAACAACCCCATAAACAAAACAAAAACCCTATATATATATACGAAAACACATATATCACCCTCGTCACACCCTACCCTAACCAAAATAATAAAGAAAACAAGGAATACTAAGGTCAGTTCGTGACAACTACATTCTTAGCTCAGTGGTATAGTCGATCAATTCAATGGATTTCTACTCTGATTTCAGAGAACTCTTGCGCAGAATAACTGATGAACTTCTGAACGCACAACACCCGTTGAATATGGCTGGAGTCAGTAAACGTCAGCAAAAAAAGCATATTTAAATTGTTGCCAGCAGCACAGTTACAGTCACCAACGCTCTGGATAACATGAAAACAGCCTAAGCAACTGTGCTAGGGCAAGTAAAATGGTCAGAGTGAGCAGTTCTCTCATTTGTTTCTGGAAGTAGCTAGCCAACGTTAGCTTGGTTGCTTGACTGCCATTGAACGTCCGGATCAACCCTACTCCTCGGCCAGAGCGTCCAGTGTGCGCTCTGAACACTCCGAGAGCGAAAAGCTCTGAATTTATGATTGGACAATCTTTCAAAGCTCTGGATTTACGAACGCCCAGCACGTAATCTGGCACTCCATATTAAATTTACGAACACACCCAAAATCATATATTTTTTTAACTAGGAATATGTTGAACTAACAAGCTAGCAAAAGGTTGCCTTGCAACAGCATCAACTTCTAGACAGGCCAAGCTCTAATACGCTCAACTAAAACGATACTGTTCGTTTCAAGTATACTAATATGAACTAATATTATTTACTGTAGTATGCAGTATATACTCATTAAGTATACAGTATGTTAGTATTGGTATTCGCACACAGCTATGGAGACAGATAGATGGAGATGATGATGAAATCATTATGTCTCACTTGGTGGGCAGACTCTCAAAGTCCTCCTCCCAGTAGCTCCGACCCTCCTCTCGGTGGAGGTCAATGTCTCTGGTGGAGGCGAAGGTGTGGCCCACCCCCTCCTCGTTGTTGCCATGGAAATACAGGGTGTTGCCCTCTGACTGACAGGCACGCTGGGAAAGAAGGAAGTGAAATGACAATGTCGAATATCATCAATACAGATGACAATACAGTATGGCAATAACGTATTACTTTACTGTAGGTCTTGTACATGGTGAAGTGTTACACTGACCACGACCTGACCGGTAAAACCTCCTGGTCCTAGTAAGTAAGCAACAGTATTTTGGTGACGGCAACTTGATTACCTTGATTACCTTACCTCGTCTAAAAAGATGGTTTGCAAACTGCCATTAAACAGTTGAAGAAGAAGAGGAAGAAAAATAGGAAGAAGAACATGGTACCTTGACGGTAGCCCCAGGGAAGAAAAGCCAGTTGGCCGTGTCTGGGGGGTCCAGATTATCCTCCAGTAGGGGAGGTATGTAAGCAGCGTTGACCAGGAGTACGTTGTCCAGGCCCCAGCATGACTCGTAGCCTTCGGGTCCCTGGGGGGCCTCCTGGGACCAGCGTAAACGCACCCCATCTCCCCTGGAGTGCACTGGCAGGGGCAGGAGGTGGACTACTGTACTGCTGTTAATTGGAGCTCTGTGGAGAGGATATATGATATATATAAGCTCCAAATCAGTCTGTTTCTTGTGTGTGTGTATTGTGTGTGTGTGTAGAGTGGTGTAAGGGAAGGTGTGCATGTGTTGGGGAGAGAGAGTAGGTGTATCTGTGTTTGTGTGTGTGTGTGTGTGTGTGTGTGGGCGGGGGGGTCCGTGTTTACAATAAAGCAGAACATGCAATTAACATGCTGCTGGGAAAAAATGACGAAACATTATCATCAAAAATAAAAGAGGGAGAGGGAGAGGAAGCGAGAGATAGAGAAACAGAGGGTGAGAGAGAGAGAGAGTTAAAGTGGGGGAGAGAGTGTTTCTAAACAACTAGAGAAGAAAATATTACAGGAAGGAGGAAAGGAATGACAAATTGAGAGGGGGAGGTGTGAAAGAGCGAAAAAAGAGAAGAAGACATGGTGTTTATGACAGATGGATGTCTGTGTGAGGAGGGAAGGAAGCAGGAAGAGGAGAGAGAGAGAGAAAGGAAGGGAGAGGATGTCTGTGTGAATAGGGAAGGGTTGAGAGAGAGAGAGAGAGAGAGAGAGAGAGAGAGAGAGAGAGAGAGAGACCTGATCTTCTCCAGGGTGATCCAGTCATTGGAGCCGTTGTTCTTGTTCAGACTGAACGCCACGATGATGCTGGGGTCGGAGTAACTGAACCTACATGTGCCTGAACCTAGAAAGAGAAACACACACACACACACACACACACACACACACACACACACACACACACACACACACACACACACACACACACACACACACACACACACACACACACACACACACACACACACACACAGAGGGAAAATAGTTACTTCGTGATACTTCATGAGTGGACAGCTCTGTGTATTAACGCCATGCTAAGGCTGTGTCCCAAATGACACCTTACTCTATAATGCACTACTTTTGACCTGAGTGCTATATAGGTCCTGCTCAAAAGTAGTGCACTGCATAGAAAACAGGGTGCCATTTGTGAAGCAGCCTAAGCCCCAGAGAGGGGAAGTGCACATATAGAATGTAAAAGTCAGCTGTTTCTGCATCAATTCAAATTCCTCAAAATGAGAATGGCAATGTTCTACTGGTGCCCTGAGAGGCCTGTGAACATCTTCAATAAAGCCCTTCATTCCTTCCTTCCTTCCTTCCTTCCTTCCTTCCTTCCTTCCTTCCTTCCTTCCTTCCTTCCTTCCTTCCTTCCTTCCTTCCTTCCTTCCTTCCTTCCTTCCTTCCTTCCTTCCTTCCTTCCTTCCTTCCTCTCTCCCTCCCTTCCTCTATCCCCTCACTCCCTCCTCCTGTCTCTTTCCCCACCCTTCCTCTATCCCCTCACTCCTTCCTTCCTTCCTCCCCTCCCTTCCTCTTTCCTTCCCTCCCCAGCCATGTAGAAATTATACTTTAAATGGTGTTAAATAGAAATGATCTGCTTAGCAGTTGGTGCCCAGGGAGGCGGACAGGCTGATGGAGAGAGGAAAGAAGAGAAGCAGAGAGGAGGGGAGAGGGGAGAGGGAGTGGTACTGCTGATGCATGCTATAAAGGAGCTTCGGCCCTACTTTACTAAGGGGAGCATGGAGAAGGGAGGGATGAAGGGATAGAGGTGCTAGAGTGCACCCCTCCCAGGGCATTGGGGAGGGAGGAAAGAGGGGCTAAGATGTCACAGGTCAGAGGTCACTAATGGTCCCAATATCTTCCCCCTCCCCCAACCTCCATAGGGCCTAACCTCAGACCTACACAGCACTGTATGTTTCTTTCATATTTATGAGTACATACAGGGCCATGCAGACTGACTGGCTGACCGGTAGAGAGAGAAAGAGAGAGAGAGAAAACGAAAGAGAGAGGGGGATCGCTGCAGCCTGTTCTCCTGCTCTCCTGTGGGACTGTCACAGATGCGTGTAATGGACATGAAAAATATGAAGTGTCTAAAAACTCCATCTGCCTGACACGGGCTGTTGGGTGGCATTCCAGGTCTCACTAAACCGAATTTACAATGATAGGAGAAATAAAGAGAGAGAGGGAGAAACAAGGAGAGAGAAAGAGAGAGAGAGAGAGAGAGAGAGAGAGAGAGTGAGTGAGGAAAGCAGAGAGGAAAAACAACAAAAGCACTCAGTGTGTTGGCTAAAGATTCCATAAATGTTCATTACATAGAGTGTTACCACAGGAGAATGTCAGGCCATATGTCTGTGAGCTGAAGCAGAAGTGCAGCTGGGTCATGCAGCAAGACAATGATCCAAAACACACAATCAAGTCTACATGATAATGGCTAAAAAGAAACAAATTAGTCCAGACCTATTCCCAATTGAGATGTTGTGGCAGGACTTGAAACGAGCAGTTCATGCTTGAAAATCCCCAAATGTCGCTGAATTACAGCAGGTCTGCATGAAAGAGTGGGCCAAAATTCCTCCACAGCGACGTAAGAGAGAGATCAACAACTACAGGAAGTGTTTGGTTGGAGTCATTGCAGCTAAAGGTGGCACAATCAGTTATTGAGTGTAAGGGGGCAATTACTTTTTCACACAGGGGCATTTGGTGTTGTGCAACCCTGTCTATAAAATAAATGCAATAAGTATTTTGTATTTTATTGCAAAAACGGCAGCTACTCTATATGGAGTCCACACAAAACATGAAACATGTCATAATACAGAACATTAATAGACAACCGCTCAAGGACACAACTACATCTTTTTTTTCTTCAAAAGGCTCACGTAGCCTACTGTAGTAAAACGCCAAATGGATCTACCTCCTGGTCCTCTTCCCCTGTCTTACCCACCAAGGGTAGAGACAGAGATGACCTCGCCTACTGAAATACCGGATTGGGCAAAGCCACCAGAAGACGACTCAAGCCAACCAACTATTGAACCTGACTGGTGTCAGGAAGAATCACCCTCTGCCTCAAGTGACACCTCTGAATGGGAACAGCTGATAGACTCATTGCTGATAGAGTAAGGGCACTGTCATAAACAGAGGCCCATATGCACACTGTAAGAAAAGTGTTTCCTCATTGTTGCTAGAGTAATAGGCTCTGTCATAACCAGAGGCCCATATATGCACTGTAAGAAAAGTATTTCCTGTTGTAAGATATGTCATCACCCTCTCTGCTCTGAGGGAATGGGAGGAGCAGCGGATTGGGTGCAGAGAATCAAAAGGTATATAAAGAGACATTTGCCATTACTTTGGCGCTGACTTCTTGAATTCTGAATTCATTTAGACAACCATTTGACTTCGAGTAATTGCCACCTGACTCAAATTACTTAAAGATTCTAACTTGTTGGATCTGAGAAGGGTCTCTCCGATATACCGTTTAACTATTGAACAGCTGTTCTCTCGCCTGTGGCCTTGGTGCTTGTATACTGATGCAAATTATATCCAGAGCCAGTCTTTGAAACCGCAACTCTCGGTTGAGCTCAGTACCTCGCCCTAGTTGCATGGCACGGACGCTGCGGTAGTTCAACGGGACTGAGAGTCACTCTAGTCCTTAAGTTGATCTCCTGTTAATACCTACGGTTATCTGAATTGACCCTGTCGCCCGCGGCCTTGGTGCTTGTATACTGATGCAAATTACACCCAGAGACAGTCTTTGAAACTGCAACTCTCGGTTGAGCTCAGTACCTCGCCCTAGTTGTGTGGCACAAACTCTTCGATATTCAAGTGGGGCAGGGAATCACCAGCGGGTTCTCTCATCCAGTCCAAACTTGAATCTCTCAATTTAGTAAACCGCCGACTTCAAGTCAACCTCTCAGCCAGTAGAGGGGAGTCGCTACTAACTAAATTCTAAAAGAACTCTGACCAATTGAAACTCTGCTTCTGATCTTGTGGGTCTCCTCGTCATCTCTCAAAGGTAATTAAATAACTATTATAAGCATTTAATATAGAGATAAGTGTTATCATTGTACCAGGCATTTTATAGAGCATTAAGGCATTTGCATGTTTTTGATTAACGCTGTGTGTGACCGAGTAACAAATTGTGTATTTTGAAGTGTGTTTGATTGAGTGTTTTCAAAAATAAACGGTAGTCTTATTTTGTCTCGAGTAAAACGTTCTCTCAAAGACAGTTAACGGCATGGGAGATAACAACTCTGACACTCCCCGCTACCGGGATACTGGAAACGGGGATCAATGCTCTATGACAGAATGAGTTACCATTAAAAGACAAGAAGGAAGGTGTGTCCAGTAGTGATTCATTTAATTGTCTTATCGATCTATCTAAGTTTTATTTTCCAAGCGATACATAGCCGACGGGCAGAGTAGTGAGACTAAGTTGACTAAAGGTCTTCACACTTTAAACTAGATACATCACAGAGGGGAAACAGTCAACCACAGGGAAATCATATAGAGACTGGTAGGACTAGTGCTTAATAATAACTCAAGGACCAATTACACATCCCAGCTAGAGCTAGACCGTTGAGAGTGACAAGGCAAAAGACCTCTCTACTCGGACAACGCTTCGATATAGAAAGAGAGGCAGGGCTACGCGAGCGGTCCTGGTTATACCGAGATAACCTGAAGTATTAATAGTGCCCTGTCCAATCCAGGGAACGGGACGCTAACCACCTCTAGCACCCCGCTGCCGGCCAAGGGGCGGGGCTGAAGGTTTCGTATCGCGACACTACATATCAATACAGACACACAAACTATCTAGGTCAAATAGGGGAGAGGTGTTGTGCCTTGAGGTGTTGCTTTATATTTTTTGAAACCAGGTTTGCTGTTCACTTGAGCAATATACAACATGCAATAAGGGCTCTGTATAATACTGTACGTTTTTACTGTACGGATTAGGGGACTCTTTCCTTGCTGCACTCGACTACACTACTGGACAATAATGAAGCTAAGGTAACGTAAAACTTGAGCCTCCATTTAATACCTGCAGTTGAGATAATGTGACACAGGAAGGAAACCTGGGATACGTGGAACTCACACTTCTCTATCTTGACATATAGTTGACTCTGCAGGAGGCATCCCAGGACTTGGCAAACGTGCAGTATGTGTTCCGGAAGGGTCTTGGGGAAGATCAAGATGTCGTCGAGTTAAACTAAGATTCAACATATCCCTCAGGGTGTCATTGAACAATGCTTGAAAGACTGTCGGTGAGTTCGATAATCTGAAGGTCATGACTAAATACTCATAGTAGCCACTTGGGGTGTTAAAGGCAGTCTTCCACTCATCTCCCTCCCTGATTCTCACCAGATTGTAAGCGTTGCGGAGGTCCAGTTTGGTGAAGAATTGGGCCGCTTGGAACAACTCCAGGGGTAGGGGGTAATGATTATTGATCGCAAATCTGGTTCAGCCCTCTTGTAATCGATGCAGGGACGCAGTCCTCCATCCTTCAGACACTGAAGACGTAGATGTCGATTAAGGCAGCCCCCTGCATCTCTCTGATTCAGATTCAGAGGCGCTGGGTAGGAGTTGTATGGCACAGTCGTAAGGATGATGAGGGGGAAGGTGACGGCCTGCCTCTTACTGAAGGCCTGCTGGAGATTGAAGTATTCGGGAGGGAGAGCGAAAAAGTCTTAGTCTTCAAGGGATGCAGGAGGATACGGCTAGGCTCTTGGTGGGGGTCTTAGACATTTAGTCTGGCAGGCCTTAGCCCAGTCTAGTAGGTGTCCCATGGACCAGGAAACTAGTGGGTTATGCAGCGCTAGCCAGGGGAACCCTAGGTAAGGGGCTTCCCGGGAGCACTGATCAACAGAATAAAAAGAGTCTCAGAGTGGTTCACCCCAACCTGCATAAGAACGGGCTTGGTCTGAGATTCCACCTGACCGGAGCCAAAGGGGCGTCCATCGACAGCTTGAATCTGCAGAAGAATGGGACATTTTACACGGGGGATTTGTAATTCTCTGAAAGTCTTCATCAATACAATTACCAGTGGCCCCGGAGTCCACAAAGGCTTGAATCTGGATCTCACGGTTGTCCCAGCGGAGGGTTGCGGGTGGTAACAGATAGCCGGGAGGTAACTGCACAGCTTGTCAGGGTTGCCCCCTGTCCTGGCGAGCCCTGGTTTCTCGTCAGCTCTGGGCAGGTAGCACGGAGATGGCCAAGACCTCCGCAGTTGAGGCCGCAGCGTTCGAGCATGCACCAGTCACGCTCCTGTGGGCTCCTCAATGCTGGATTTGGGGGGACTGGGGTGATCAGGAAACCTAGATACTGGGATGGTGTCAAAAAAGCGCTGTCTCACGCGTTCTCGGAGGAGGTTGTCGATCCTGATTGCCAGCGTTATCAGGGACTCGAGGCCCTCTCCCAGTTCCCGAGAAGCTAATTCATCCTTGATGAAGTTAGACAACTCCTGGTGGAAAGCAGTGACCAGTGCCTCCGTATTCCAGCCACTCTCGGCGGCGAGGATGCGGAACTCAATGGTGAAGTCAGCCACTGGTCTGGCCCCTTGGCAGATGTTGAACAGTCGGCTGACCGCTTCTCGTCCGCCAACTGGGTGGTCGAAGACTCGTCGCAGCTTGGCAGTGAAGGCTTATATGTAGCTGCAGGGTGGTGGCTGCTGTTCCCACACCGCTGTTGCCCAAGCCCGTGCCTTGCCTGAGAGTAGAGAGATTATGTAGGCAATCATTGCCCGATCGGTGTGGAACAAGGAGGACTGTAGCTCGAACACCAGAGAGCATTGGATGAGTAACACATTGCATCCTCCCGGATTGCGGTCACACTGCTCGGGGCTGGAATCTTGGGTTTCTGGGCCAGGTTCCCTGCAGGAACTACGGTGACGCCTGTAACATTGGGTGATGAGTCTTGGCTATTAGCTCCTCCTGGGCAGGAGTTGGACTGTTGTTGGAGGGAATCGGTAAGTGCCTGGATATTTGGGAGAGTTGTTCTTGCTGCCACCCAATTAGTGCTACTTGTTGGGTTTTAAGCATTCTGGATCTGGGTGATCTCTTCTGGGTCCATGTTGAGGCAGAAGCTTGCTGTGATATGGTGAGGTTGGACACAGGTGCAGAGAAGAGACCAGACGAGGAATCAGTGGTTAAGGATATACATTATACTTTACTGAGAAACACTAACAGAAGGATCACAGTAACACTGGGAAAACAACAAACACTAAGTGTCGAAAATTTACTCTGGAGACAAATACACACGGCACACAATTCAAGCTTCAGCAAAGGACAACATAAAACACACCTATTTTACTCCTTGTGTAGTCTTAACATTCTGTATACTCACCTTGTCCTAAGGGTTAAAAATGACCCGACTTCACTAAACCCCTTTAAAAAAATCAGCTTAATTTAATTTTAAACCCCAAATCTATTTTGCATGAATAATTGACGCTACCCATCCCTTAAGCGGGATAATTTTCATCAGCAACCGCTGAATAGCATAGCGCCAGAGTCAAATAATATTACAAAAAAATATTCATATTCATGAAATCACAAGTGCAATATTGCAAAACACAGTTTAGCCTTTTGTTAATCCACCTGTCGTCTCAGATTTTGAAATGATGCTTTACAGCGAAAGCAATCCAAGCTTTTGTGAAAGTTTATCGATAGCATAACAAAACATTATGTACACTAAGCATTAAGTAGCTAGGTCAAGAAAATCAGAAAAGCAATCAAATGATTCAATTACCTTTGATGATCTTCGGATGTTTTCACTCACGAGACTCCCAGTTACACAACAAATGTTACTTTTGTTCCATAAAGATTATTTTTTATATCCAAATACCTCCGTTTGTTTGTCGCGTTATGTTCAGAAATCCACAGGAAAGAGCGGTCACGACAACGCAGACAAAAATTCCAAATATTATCCATAATGTCCACAGAAACATGTCAAACGTTTTTTATAATCAATCCTCAGGTTGTTTTTAAAATATAAAATCGATAATGTATCAACCGGGAGTGTAGGTTTTTCAATAGGACTGTGAGAAACAATGGCCGCTTTACTCTGTTGCGCAAAACTCACTCTGAGAGCCCCCACCTATCCACTTACGCAATGTGATCTTTCTCGCTAATTTTTCAAAATAAAAGCCTGTAACTATGTCTATAAGATAGCTCTCAATCCACGGCGTGGCAGAGGTTGAAAAGCCATAACACATACGTTTATTCAACAACAGGTTATGGTCAATGATTTCAAAGGCTGCACTGAAATCTAACAGAACAGTTCCAAAAATCATATTATTATCCATCTCTTCAACCAATCATCAGTAATTTATGTCAGTGTAATACATATTGAGTGCCCTTCTCTATATGGATGCTGAAAGTCTGTTGTTCACTTGTTTACAGGGAAATAGCATTGTGTTTGGTCAAAATATTTTTTTCCAACAGTTTGCTAAGAGCTGGCAAAAAGCTTGAAGGTCTGCTGTGAATCAGTAAAGACTGCTTTACCATTCTTGGGTAGCGGAATTACTTTGGCTTACCTCCAGGCCTTTTTATTTATTTAACCTTTGGCCTAAGGACAAATACTTTCCTCTAGGCTCAGATTAAAAGATTTGACAGGTAAGAGTGGCTATAGAGTTAGCTACCGTTCTCAGTAGCTTTCCATCTAAGTTGTCAATGCCAGGAGGTTTGTCATTATTGATCGATAACAATCATTTTCCCATCTAGATTTATTAGCCACTCCTTTTGCCTCATCTCTTTCAAACATACAGTTTTTCAATTCCTCATCAATCCACGTAGCCTTAACAGTGGGGTTTCCAGTCTTGTGGGCGCACTCCACCTGAATCTTCCCGTGGTCCATCTTCAATTTCTCAGAGATCATTTCCCTCACTTTGTCTTCAGACTCCTTCCAGGTGTCATGTGGAGATTCTGCAATTCTGCCCACAACCATGTTATTCCGCTTTGATTGTCCCTTGAGATTTATCCATCATTGTTGGCATGGATTCATACACAGAACTGATGTCCTCTCTCAATGACTTACAGATTCCTGTCATCTTGCCATTCTCCTGTTTCAACTCAATCAGCTGATCCTGGGAGAACTGCAAGCTGTTCTTCTGGTCCTGGAACACTCTGGTCAAGTCGTCCATTCTTTTATTAGTTGAATCCACAAGTATTTGGACAAAACACTTGAAGCTATTTTGTTGTTGTAACAACTTTTTTGTTAATTTAAAAGATCCTTCACCTGTGATAGAGGACACCACTGTCCTCAACTGAACTCCCGTTGGCTTTGGTCTTGGTCATGGTTTCTAGCAACGTAAGTTATGTTGTTACTCCAGACAGGGCAGGTCACAGGGAATATTTAAAATGTAAAACAGCAGTGATCTAGATGGCCACAAACCCGGGAAAATCCGCATTCCCAGCCACAATGGCTAACCACGTCGCGGGATGCGTTCAAGCCATCAAGAAACACTGCTAGCTTGATAGGCAGCTAGCTAGGACTATGGAATTGTTGTGTAATTTGTTCACTCAGATTCCCTTTTATCTAATATTAGGTTTTGGTTGAAGATCTGATAATTCAGTATAAAAAATATGCAAAAATAGAGAAAATCTGAAAGTGGCAAATACTTTTTCACGGCACTGTAAAATGATATGATTGATTGCGTACATTATGTTTTTTACTCACCAAGAGCAAACTGCAGGACAGAGGCTGTGGTGGTGTTGAGAGGTACAGTGGTCTTGAGGAGAGAGGGTACATATATCACAGGTTAGAGGATAAAGGCAGTGGGGCTTTAAGTGTTCTTAATAGCTGGGAAATGGGGCTACATATATCTAATCACAATACAATTCCTAGATGGAGCTAAGGATGCAAGGGCTTTCGTCAGTGTGTGTTTGTGTGTTCTCTGTGTGTGTGCTCTGTGTGTGTGTGTTCTGTGTGGGGAATGCATCATTGTGTGT
This sequence comes from Oncorhynchus nerka, assembly GCF_034236695.1. Taxonomy (NCBI): domain Eukaryota; kingdom Metazoa; phylum Chordata; class Actinopteri; order Salmoniformes; family Salmonidae; genus Oncorhynchus; species Oncorhynchus nerka. Next base: position 59,061,130 of record NC_088420.1, on the reverse strand, counting down.
ACTGCTCTTGACTGAACTAGTGCCAGGCAGCTGCATGAAATACTTGGAAGGCTGACAGATACTCTGTAAAAGCTTATTATCAGAGTAAGCAAATAGAATCAAGACACACTAAACACAGCCGTTCGCTGTCTCTCATATGGTGCAACAGGGAAATAGTGGCAGTTAACGTGATTATCATCAGATACGTGGAAGCATTCTAGTGTCTTTGTGGTTCTGGTATGATCTGATATGTTGTAGGTTGTAGTATTATGTGGTTGTGGTTGTGTTCATTAATAGTGTGGTTGTGGTTCCCACTATGGTTGTGAAAAACTAGGTGGTTGAGGTCATAGTGTGGTTGTAATTATGGATAAAGGAGTGGTTGAGTTTGTGGTTGTATTGTGGTCATAGTTACCAGTTCTCTCTCTCTGAAGGGCTCACAGAAGGTGACAGCTCTGCCATGCATCAGAACCCCACACTGCTCTCCTACCTCACAGTTACTACACTCTGACCTGGGGGGAGCAAGATAAAGAGATGGATGAAGAGAGTGCATTAGAAGATAATTTATGCAGGTTTAGATATGAATAAAATGCCTTACTGTAGTTTTTGTAACACATTTTTGTCTTCTTCAATTGCACAGTGTGACAAAATGACACAAAAGTATGCTTTAGTAATCATTTTTGTGACAACTGTTGACAAAAAAAGGACTTTATAAAATACATTTGATTGATTGATTGATGAATTGATTGATGTAACCTACCAAATTCTGGGGTCCAGCTCTCCCTGCAGGTTGGAGTCAAAGTCATCACGGAGCACCACATGGTTCCCATGGATCTCAGCTACACACAGAACAAACAAAAACGAAGGTTAGGAGATAGAAAAACATGACAGGGAAGGGTCCAATATTAATAACAAAGTTGTTGATGTTGGTATGACCACAGAAGATTGAGTTGATAGCATATAAACATGCATGAAAAAATGCACTCACCAAGACTGGGTCTCAATGGCGATTCCGTAGGTGCTGAAACAGAGAGAAGATGCATCAGTAACCCTGCAGCTTGTTTCCCTACTCTGACAAAGATTGCCATTGGCCAGAAAGAGACCAGAGATAGTAGAATAGTCCAGTCCTAATGTCCCTCCTGTCTCAGACATTCTCATATGTGCTGGCATGTCACAACTGCTAATATAGTCAGAGTGATCAGAGTGTCATCTGTGATGTGTGCCAGGCCTAACTAGCAGTCCCTCTGTTTTGGACAAGAACCAAGAAGCAGGAGCGAGCATGTTAACACATCACTGGAAAAGAGCCAAACTGAGCAGCGACAAGACAGAATACACTTCAATCAACTTCGAAGCAAAAATAACTTTGTAGTGGCTGAGGCTCCAGTACTTGCTGCTCCAGTGCGTGCCCTCCCTGACTGTAGATAGTGGTGCTGGGTCTCCTGTTGGACGTCCAGTACTGATGTTTATTCCTGATGTTAATGAAGTAATGAAAGTCCGCTTGGACCTGATAAATAGTTCAACACCAATTAACACCCCTCCCTCTCTTGAGGCCCGTGCCTCTTAATATGTTGCCAAGCCAACACATCACAACGCTACTGCAAACTCTTCCATGAGTGCTCTGAGAGACAGGCAGATGGAGGAAGAGAATCAAAGGAAGAGATTAGGGTGAGTTTGACTCAGCGAACCAAAATAGAGTATGATGTTATACAGTGCAATGTGAGAGTACCCTGATACATTTCTCACCAGATTGATAAGGGACTTTGAAATCCACAAAACCATCAAACCTCAATTCCCTTCAGATTTTTTTTATCTTTCTTTAACCAGGCAAGTCAGTTAAGAACAGATTCTTATTTTCAATGACAGCCTAGAAACAGTGGGTTAACTGCCTTGTTCAGGGGCAGAACGAGAGATGTTTACCTTGTCAGCTCGGGGATTTGATCTGGCAACCTTTTGGTTACTAGTTCAATGCTCTAACCACTAGGCTACCTGCCACACCAATACATTGTGACTTTTTCCAGAAAAAAAAGAAAAAGGAGCACTCAATGATCAGAAGTTCATTGCAGACATCTGAGGTAAGATGTTTTTACTGTACTTTTCACTATTTCTGTCAGTACCCTTTATCAGAACTATGCACAATGGCATTGACCCCAATGAGTTAGGGAACCCTTCCCTTTCAGTCCTATTCAAGTTGGCTAGATCACTATCCTCTTTAAAATAAAATTATTTTAAGCAGAAAAGAAGTGCAGGATAATCTTCCACTGTGTTCTCCATCCAGGATCAGCCTGCACCTCTGATTAAAAACAATCCTTTAGTCCAGATAGGATTCCCACTTCTCATACCCAACTTTCAAGAAACTTCCAGGTGATTTCAATGACTTTTAATTTAACACAAATCATACACGGCTCCCTAAAGCTCCTCCAAGAGGGAAGGAGATCCCTCTTCCCCCCCAAAAACCCATCCATAAACAATGGGAACCCAAACCAGGAATATTACTAAAATGGCTGACTATTACAAACCAAACAAAAGTCTTTCTATAGTCCAACCCCCCCCCCTGCTCTACTCCCTTCAAGCAGTCCTCATTTCTCCACATTGGATCCTAATACTGGGCTTTATTAGCTAACTGGATTTGCCATTCAGCCATTCAAAAGGGGGATTGGTGTGGTGGAACGTTACTTTAGTGCTGACTGTAAAGTAAAAGTTTGGGTAGTCTTAGTGTTCTGTTTGACAGGGCTGAGAAGAGGGGGTTCAGGGACTGTGATATCGACTGGTTTTGTGCATGTGTCTGTGTGTGTGTATATATGTGTATATGTACTGGTAGGCGACTGACTTGGAGCTCCACGACTGGATATTTGGCTCCGTGGTGAAGCCCATTAAAAGTAGATCAAAGGGCCTCTCTCTCTGGCTCCTGATGATTCAAAACATGTTTAGAGGGATCCATCAAACTCCAGCCCCCCTTACTCTCACTCTCCCTTCTCGCTAATCATTAGCATTTTAATAAAACATAATGAAGGGAAAATGTTGCAATCTATCTACGTATGTGCATTAATCATTTTGCAGTCTATCTTTGTGTACTAATCATCCCCCTCATTCCTAATGGGCATTTATCACTCCTCACCTCTCCACCTGATAGCTGATGTGTGGTGAGTGTTCTGGCACAAAATGGTTGCCGTGCTTCACCCAGGTGGGTGTCACACATTGGTGGTGGAGGAGGTGAGTTGCCTCCTTACTATGTTAAGTGCGTTGAGTACCTCAGTTTGTAGAAACGCACTTTATAAAACCAATCCATTGTTAGTATTATTAGAAATACACAGTGGTGTTAAGTACTTAAAGTAAAAAATACTTTAAAGTACTACTTAAGTTGTTTTTTGGGGTTCTCTCTACTTTAATATTTATATTTTTGACAACTTAAACTTTTACTCCACTACATTCCTGAATAAAATACTGTACTTTTTACCCCTTAAATTTTCCAAGACACCAAAAAGTACTCGTTACATTTAGATTGTTTAGCAGGACAGGAAAATTGTCTAATTCACATCCTTATCAAGAGAACATGCCTGGTCATCCCTACTGCCTCTGATCTAGCAGAATCACTAAACACAAAGGCTTTGCTTGTAAATTATGTCTGAGTGTTGAACTGTACTCCTGGCCATCTGTAAATTAAAAAATCAAGAACATCAAGTCGTCTGGTTTGTTTAATATAAGAAATGTTTAATGATTCAAACTATTACTTTAGATACTTAAGTACATTTCAAACCAAATTTCTACTCAAGAAGGATTTTACTGGGTGACTTTCACTTTTACTTTAATCATTTTCTTTGAAGGTATCTTTACTTTTACCCAAGTATAACACTTTTTCCACTACTGGATATACATACATATTTAACCTACGTATACACATTAGGAATATCCACATCTCCTCTCTGTACACTGATGGACAGCATTAGGCCTTCTGTGACATGACCTCCGTCTCTCCATTCGTACTGTCTCTAACAAGCACTCCCTCTTCAAACCTTTCTAAAGATATGTCCTTCTGGCTGAAGAAAGGCCCAGAATGTTTAGGAGTTCACTAATCCCCCATCCTCTCTCTCTCCAACCCCATTCCATAAGGAGCAGACAGTAGCCTCATTTCCCTCAGATTAATCCTCTCACTTTCTTAAAGACTTCACTTACAGCCTCCTCTATTATGGGCTCATCTCTGCTAATGCCTGTATCTCGCCGGCTTACACACACACACACACACACACACACACACATAGGCGCAGGAACAATATACACACAAGAGCAAGACACACACACACGTACGCACACAGGCCAGAGCTTACACTGGGTGATACGTTTTCATTCAGCACCAACCCCGACTGTCTCATACATACACACAAAGACACACACGCTCGCACACACACACTTGTAGGGATGGGAAAGGGGAGGGTATCATCTAAACGCACCGCTCTATACACATCTCAAAATCAGAGGGGCTTGGAAGAAAAAAACAGAGAAGGGGAGTTGGGGATAGGACTATGCAGAGGGTGGAGAAACTAAATTAGAGTAAGCTTTGGGAGTCTCAGACATATGGGCACAAAGAGCACAGGGCTCTAGTGATCTTAAATCCCCGTCCCTTTTTCTCTCCCTCTCCATCTCCCAGCTCTAATCTTCTCTCCTCCCTCTCTCCGTCCTACTTATCTCATGTCTCCACCAATTTCTCTCCTTCACTCTCCATCCCTGTTTCTCTCTCTCTCTCTCCTTCACGCTCCGCCTCCCCATCTCTCCTCTCTCTCTGTCCCTCTCTCCTTCACTCTCCTCCCACTCTATCTCCCTCTCCCTTCTCTTTTCCTCCAGTTCCCTCCCTCCATCCCTCCTTCCCTGTCTTCCTTGCTCCCTCCCTCTCTTTCTCTGACTCACTTCACGGTGTATAGGTATCCAAGACTGAGCTGTATGTTTGAAGTTGAGTCGTTGAGGTCTAATTGACTGTTGCAAGTACTGACTCACCAGGACACAGGATGCAGGATGTTGCTGTGTGTGTTTTTTCTGTGTGTGTATGTGTGCATGTGTGTGCGTGAGAAAGAGTGTGTGTTTCTCCAGGAATGACGACACATATTTAACACCTTTTTGTGTTGGCACAAAACTAAGGTAAATAATACTTTACTCAGAAATCTTTGTGGGCATCAATGGCCATAATTATGTTATTAGAAGACACAACACTTAATTTCCTAATTAATGGTGCAGATAAAAGAGTGAAGCAAGACATCAATGTCATTTGTTTGTTGATAGACTGTCTGAGTTTTGTCTTTTGTCTTGATATGTTTTGTGTCTAGGCATCTTTTGTATCAAGTTTGTGCAATAGTCTAAACTTCCCTGTTTGCAAGAGTTTGTGTTTGCATGCAAATTACTAAATTAGAATACAATGGCTGGGTGAGTGGGTGTGTATCATCTTTGTCTGTCTCTGGTTAGAGTTGCTTCCTGTAGCACCTGTCTATGGTCGCAAATCTCTGGTGAGACAGGGGCAGGCCAAGGAGGGTCAGTCCCTACAGCATCCATCACCATAACAACCTCCCTGTCACGTTGAAGGATATTATTATGGGGTGATGGTAGAGGAGGTGGGAGGGAGTCACTAAAGCCTCTCCTGTCATCAACACAATGACAGGAGAGGGTGGTGAGAGGAAAATAAGGGAGGGAAAGGAGGGAGGAGAGAAGATAGCTAGAAGTGAGAAAGATCTCAAGGTCCAGTGCAATGAGGGCGATGAGGGATGGCTGGGGGCAGTGTCAGTATGGGGGACGTTTGTTAGGCCACCCATCCTGCCTGTCGTCTCCCTGTACCCCTGCCTGTCGTGTCTGTGATCATCCATCCCTCAGGGAGCTGTGTCCTGCCCTGCCTGATCCTGAGTTATATGGTTCATTGATAATCCATCTGAGGCTCAGCCCTGCTCTCTCCCCTCTGCCAGGCTCCACCAGGTCCATAAACAACTGATTTATCCCCGTGGAGGAAATTAAAGGGACTGGCAACACCAGGCAGGGAGCAGGGCTAGGGGCCTAGGCTGTCACCAGATAGGGAGGCTTGATGGACTGCCCACCTAGACACCCTCCACCGACACACCAGCTCCACCTCAGGCCCCCCTCCCTTCCTAAGTCCCTCACACCCTGGCTTCCTCCTCAGCCACCCAGCACCCAGCCCATCCTCACTCTCCTGAGCCCTCTCTCTGGTTTTCCAAAAATTTGTGAATTTTCTGTGGCTTGGTGGTGACCTAACATAATCGTTTGTGGTGCTTTCGCTGTAAAGCCTATTTGAAATCGGACACTGTGGTGGGATTAACCTTTTGCAACTAGGGGGCAGTATTTTAATTTTTGGGTAAAAAACGTTCCCGTTTTAAACGGGATATTTTTTGTCACGACAACATGCTCGACTATGCATATAATTGACAGCTTTGAATAGAAAACACTCTGACGTTTCCAAAACTGCAAAGATATTGTCTGTGAGTGCAACAGAACTGATGTTACAGGCGAAACCCAGATAAAAATCCAACCAGGAAGTGCCGCATTTTTTGAAACCGCTTCATGCCAATGACTCCTTATATGGCTGTGAATGTGCTACGAATGAGCTGATGCTTTATACGTATTCCCCAAGGTGTCTACAGCATTGTGACGTATTTTTACGCATTTATGTTGAAGAATAGCCGTGGTCACATGATGGCTCCCGCAGAAAATCTTGCGTAAACTACTGAGTTAGCCATTTTTCCAATCGCTTCTTATGAGAAACCAATTGTCCCGACGGATATATTATCGAATAGATATGTGAAAAACACCTTGATGATTGATTCTAAACAACGTTTTCCATGTTTCTGTCGATATTATGGAGCTAATTTTGAAAAAGGTTTGCCGTTGTAGTGACCGCATTTTCTGGTCGATTTCTCAGCCAAACGTGACGAACAAACGGGAGCTATCTAACTGGGAGACTCCTGAGTGAAAACATCCGAAGTTCTTCAAAGGTAAATGATTTAATTTGATTGCTTTTCTTATTTTCGTGAAAATGTTGTCTGCTGCCAGTAGAGCCTAGCATAGCATTATGCCATGATAAACTTACACAAATGCTTGTCTAGCGTTGGCTGTAAAGCATATTTAGAAAATCTGAGATGACAGTGTGATTAACAAAAGGCTAAGCTGTGTCTCAATATATTTCATTTGTGATTTTCATGAATAGGAAGATTTATGTCCGCTGCGTTATGCTAATTAGTTTGAGGCTATGATTACACTCCCGAATCCGGGTTTGAGAGTCACAAGAAGTTTAACAACAAGATTACCTTTAAAACTGTATAAGATACATGTATGTTTGAGGAATTTTAATTATGAGATTTCTGTTGTTTTGAATTTGGCGCCCTGCACTTTCACTGGCTGTTGTCATATCATCCCGTTAACGGGATTCCAGCCCTAAAATATCCCAGCTTTCCTACAATCTAAGCTTGATGCCCTCAATCTCACACAAATGATCAATGAACCTACCAGGTACCACCCCAAAGCCTTAAACACGGGCACCCTCTAAATACACCTCTGCTGTTTTCAACCAAGATCTCAGCGATCACTGCCTCATTGCCTGTATCCGTAATGGGTCAGCGGTCAAGCGACCTCCATTCATCACTGTCAAACGCTCCCTGAAACACTTCAGCGAGCAGGCCTTTCTATCGACCTGGGCCGGGCATCCTGGAAGTATATTGACCTTATTCCGTCAGTAGAGGATGCCTGGTTATTTAAAAAAAAAAATGCCTTCCTCACCATCTTAATTAAGCATGCCCCATTCAAGAAATTTAGAACCATGAACAGATATAGCCCTTGGTTCTCTCCAGACCTGACTGCACTTAACCAATACAAACACATCCTATGGCGTTCTGCATTAGCATCGAACAGCCCCTTTTCAGGGAAGTTAGAAACCAATATACACAGGCAGTTAGAAAAGCCAAGGCTAGCTTTTTCAAACAGAAATTTGCTTCCTGCAACACAAACTCAAAAAAGTTCTGGGACACTGTAAAGTCCATGGCGAATAAGAACACCTCCTCCCAGCTGCCCACTGCACTGAGGATAGGAAACTCTGTCACCACCGATAAATCCACTATAATTGAGAATTTCAGTAAGCATTTTTCTGGCCATGCTTTCCACCTGGCTACCTCTACCCGGGCCAACAGCACTGCACCCCCCCACAGCAACTCGCCCAGGCCTTCCCCATTTCTCCTTCTCCCAAATCCAGTCAGCTGATGTTCTGAAAGAGCTGCAAAATCTCGACCCTATAAATAAGCCGGGCTAGACAATCTGGACCCTTTCTTTCTAAAATTATCTGCAGAAATTGTTGCAACCCCTATTACTAGCCTGTTCAACCTCTCTTTTGTGTCGTCTGAGATTCCCAAAGATTGGAAAGCAGCTGCGGTCATCCCCCTCTTCAAGGGGGGGGGGACACTCTTGACCCAAAATGCTACAGACCTATATCTATCCTACCGTGCCTTTGAAGGTCTTTGAAAGCCAAGTGAACAAACAGATACCGACCATTTCGAATCCCACCGCACCTTCTCCGCTATGCCATCTGGTTTCAGAGCTGGTCATGGGTGCACCTCAGCCACACTCAAGGTCCTAAACGATATCTTAACCACCATCGATAAGAAACAATACTGGCCAAGGCTTTCGACTCTGTCAATCACCACATCCTCATCGGCAGACTCGATAGCCTTGGTTTCTCAAATGATTGCCTCACCTGGTTTACCAACTACTTCTCTGATAGAGTTCAGTGTGTCAAATTGGAGGGCCTGTTGTCCTGGCCTCTGGCAGTCTCTATGGGGGTGCCACAGGGTTCAATTATTGGGCTGACTCTCTTCTCTGTATACATCAATGATGTTGCTCTTGCTGCTGGTGAGTCTCTGATCCACCTCTACGCAGACAACACCATTCTGTATACTTCTGGCCCTTTGCATACTTTTTTTTTTTTTTTTTTTTTTTTTTTCCAAAGTATTTGTATACTTTGGACACTGTGTTAACAACCCTCCAGACGAGCTTCAATGCCATACAAATCTCCTTCCGTGGCCTCCAACTGCTCTTAAATACAAGTAAAACTGAATGCATGCTCTTCAACCGATCACTGCCTGCATCTGCCCACCCGTCCAGCATCACTACTCTGGACGGTTTTGACTTAGAATATGTGGACAACTACAAATACCTAAGTGTCTGGTTATACTGTAAACTCTCCTTCCAGACTCATATCAAACATCTTCAATTCAAAGTTAAATCTAGAATTGGCTTCCTATTTCGCAACAAAGCATCCTTCACTCATGCTGCCAAACATACCCTCGTAAAACTGACCATCCTACCGATCCTCGACTTCGGCGATGTCATTTACAAAATAGCCTCCAATACCCTACTCAATAAATTGGATGCAGTCTATCACAGTGCCATCCGTTTTGTCACCAAAGCCCCATATTCTACCCACCACTGCGACCTGTATGTTCTCGTTGGCTGGCCCTCGCTTCATACTCGTCGCCAAACCCACTGGCTCCAGGTCATCTACAAGACCCTGCTAAGTAAAGTCCCCCCTTATCTCAGCTCGCTGGTCACCATAGCATCACCCACCTGTAGCACACGCTCCAGCAGGTATATCTCTCTGGTCACCCCTAAAGCCAATTCCCCCTTTGGCCGCCTCTCCTTCCAGTTCACTGCTGCCAATGACTGGAAAGAACTACAAAAATCACTGAAACTGGAAACACTTATCTCCCTCACTAGCTTTAAGCACCAGCTGTCAGAGCAGCTCACAGATTACTGCAGCTGTACATAGCCCATCTATAATTTAGCCCAAACAACTACCTCTTCCCCTACTGTATTTCTTTATTTATTTTGCTCCTTTGCACCCCATTATTTCTATTTCCACATTCTTCCACTGCAAATCTACCTTTCCAGTGTTTTACTTGCTATATTGTATTTACTTCGCCACCATAGCCTTTTTTTGCCTTTACCTCTCTTATCTCACCTCATTTGCTCACATTGTATATAGACTTATTTTTCTACTGCATTATTGACTGTATGTTTGTTTTACTCCATGTGTAACTCTGTGTTGTTGTATGTGTCGAACTGCTTTGCTTTATCTTAGCCAGGTCGCAATTGTAAATGAGAACTTGTTCTCAACTTGCCTACCTAGTTAAATAAAGGTGAAATAAATCAAATAAAAAAATGTTTTTATCAGTTATATACCTCAAGAATCAATGGGCACACATCATTAATGTATAAATACAAACTGCTATACATACTCAAGCTCACCCTCTTCCTCCCTCGCTCTTAGATCTCCTCCGCCTCTTTCTCCCTCCATTCCTCCACTCCTTTAATCCTTAAGAGTTGATTGACACACCCATGTGTAATGTAAAATAAACGTTAAAATCCGTCATTTCTTTCTCAGTCCACCACATGTTGGCCTTCAACATCTGTGGTGGAAAGTGGCAGAGCTGCATCATTTGTCAGAACAGGAGACAATCCCGGAAATCGGTCTCCTCACAAAAATGTCTGTAGCTTCCGAACGGTTTGACATTTAAACTAATATCACCACTCTTATCACAGGTGAAAAGAGCCAATAATGAGCCGAATGAGCTACTGTCTGACTGACGTGTCGTGATACCACCGCCTGACTTATGTCTGCGTCTTAGAAAATAGCATTGAGCTATATTATTCATCTGCATGCTATTATAATACAGTAAGAATCTCAACTGTAGGAAGATCTACACATCAACCGAATAGATGGGTTACAGCTGTTGGGTGGTTTTGTTGGGTTATTTTCTGCTTGTTGGATTGTTTTAGAAATAACCCAATGAGTTGGGTTTAAGTTGGGTTGGCCCATGAAATGTAACATTTTGGCTTCTGACCTTTTCAACGGTTGTTTTACTCTGTTCAGCTGGGGAAGACCAGTGGGGGACAGTGACACACAAGCAAGACAGTATTGTCACTATTAGCTAAATGTTTAGCTAGTTACCTTGTTCAGATAGCATATCTAGTATTGTTATTTCAAATAACTGTGATGGAAGAGCTGCTTTCAAGTATTACATTTAATTAACAAGCTAGCAAAAATTTGGCAATAAGATAAAGGTTATCTAGCTAAACAACCTGCTTAATTTACTATCTATCTATCAATCAATCTATCTATATGTAGGGAGGGGAGGGTTAGGAGGGGCGGACAAGAAGCTAGGATGAGCATCAGGGGTTAAGTTAGGGACAGGGTCAGGGGACCCCAACTCTAACCCTAGCTTAATGTCTAAACCTCAGTTCAACCCTGACTTTAGCCTCAACCACAACCTTAAGCATAGGAATAGGTTTAGTAGCTAATAGTAATTCCTTGTCCTGTCATCACATTTGCCAATAACACTGATTTGTGTTCTCTTTTGTTTTAGCTGTAATCATCAGTCTGGTTAGCTATCCAATGGATGCATTTGTGAGGGAGAAGCTGACAGAGTGGATCATTAGTTCTCTAATAGAGACATTTGAAGGTAAGTCTAACGATTCTAAGGATTTCCCATTGATAAAGGCTACTGTCCTGTACTCTAAGTATTGTTCCAGTGTTTTCTTTGTTTTCTAAGGACTATGTTATGCTATATTGTTGTGTTGTCTTGTGCTATCAATTTGAAATAGTGGAGACAGATCAAGAGTCTCCTCCTTAATCCCAGATTTGGTCATATAATTAAATTCACACATGTATTCGGGCAAATAATGTATTAAAATGTTTCTACAACGTTTCTACTTGCTGTATTTGTACTTTGCACAATGTGCTTAATTTGTTTCAAGTGCAAACAGATGATTCCAGGAGACAGCAAGAGATTTTTTAAACACCTAAGAAGCCTGAATGGTGTGAATGGTTCTTCAATTTACTTCAGGTGCTGTGCGAAGGGTTGTCAGAGAACCTTCTTGTACATGTGGTCTTGTTCAAAGGCATCTCTTAAAATAACACATACTGTAGGCCTAGAACATGCCAACGCCACCAACATGCCATCTACCTCCACACATGACAATAGATATCCAACCAACAGTGCTCACACATCCACAAACAGTGCAGGAGAATCTGATGATAAAGTGTATGAAGATTGGGATGGTTTAGAGGAGGAGGCCATCACCAGTAGGGTTGTTTCTGGCCAAGCCCAAAGCCATGTCTGCACAGATTTACTCTTCAAATGATTATATTGTTAAGAAAACCTTCTCTTTAGCTTCAGACATCGTTCTAAGCTTGCAGAGTAAAACCTTGTCATTGCTGCAAAGATTTGAGCACCAAAATGATACAGACATCGTTCTAAGCTTGCAGAGTAAAACCTTGTCATTGCTGCAAAGATTTGAGCACCACAATGATACAGAGGTTAATGTTTTAATGAGTCAGTTTGAAAGGGCAGCTGAGTTATTGAGGAGTCTTGAATCTGAGTACAGACAAATTAAGTACTTTTCTGAGACAGGGTTTGTGCAACAGCTAGAGTCAACGTCAGGCACAGTAAAATAGGTTGCTGTACAGGACACATTTCAGCACATACCTTTGCGTCCTTCACTGAAAACAATTATTGAGACTCCAGGTACTATGAAAGCTATTTTGGAATACCAGCAACATAGATGGGTGCACCGCAGGGCTATCATGATGGATAGCTGTATAAACACCATCCCCTCTTCTCCACAGAGCTGTCCATCCCCCTCGTGCTTTATCCTTTAGCTGGAGTGAGCTAAATCAGGGTCAAACAGAGTAATTCTTGATAGTCTTGAACAAATCTACTTTGAAACAAAAGTATACACCTCACACACCTGCTTATGGCCAAAATAAATGAACACCTGTACCATGTCAGATGTGTGAAAAAGTATTGTGTGCTAGAAAAAATTAATTTGCCCCCTTTCTAATTTTCAAAATGTTTGCATAATTTTTCCATCAGCAAAAAAAAAAAAAAGATTTCTCTCATGTGTTGTGCACAAATTTGTTTACTTCCCTGTTTGAGAGAATGTCTCCTTTGCCAAGATAATCTATCCACCTGACAGGAGTGGCATATCAAGAAGATGATTCAACATACACAGGTACACCTTGTTCTGAGAAAAATAAAATGTGCAATCTGTCACACAACACGATGTCACTGTTTTGAGGGAGCCTGCAATTGGTATGCTGACTGCAGGAATGTCCACCAGAGTTTTTACCAGAGAATTGAATGATAATTTCTGAACCATAAACCACTTCCAACGTTGTTTTAGAGAATTTGGCAGTCCGTTCAACCGGCCTGACAACCTCAGACCACGCGTAACCGTGCCAGCCGAGGACCTTCACAACAGTCTTCTTCACCAGGTGAGACCAGCCACCCGGACAGCTGATGAAACTGTGGGTTTGCACAACTGAAGAATTTCTGTACAAACTGAGGATCTTGAAGCTGAGGATCTTGACCTAACTGCAGTTCGGCCTCGTAACCGACTTCAGTGGGCAAATGCTCACCTTCGATGTCCACTGGCATGCTGGAGAAGTTTGCTCTTCACAGATGAATCCCGGTTTCAACTGTACCGTGCAGAAGGCAGACAGCATTTATGGTGTCATTTGGGAGAGTGATTTGCTGACGTCAACCTTGTGAACAGAGTGCCCAGTGCTGGCAGTGGGGCTTTGGTATGGGCCGGCATAAGCTATGGAACATTTCCCAGTTCTTCAATTGCCTGCAGACATATCACCCATTGAGCATGCTCTGGATCGATGGGCACGACAGTATTTTCCAGTTTCCGCCAATATCCAGCAGCTTTACACAGCCATTGAAGAGGAGTTGGACAACATTCCACAGGCCATAATCAACAGTCTGATCAACACTATGGGAGATGTCGCGTTGCATTAGGCAAATGGTGTTCACACCAGATACTGACTGTTTTTCTGATCCACGCCCCTACTTAAGGTACCTGTCACTAACAGATGCATGTCTGTATTCCCAGTCATGTGAAATCCATAGATTAGGGCGTAAGGAATTTATTTCAATTGACAGATTTCCTTATATGAACTGTAACTCAGTAAAATATTAGAAATTGTTGTATGTTGCATTTATAGATTTTGTTCAGTGTAATTCATAAGGAATAAGGGTTTCAAGTGTCCTATATCTAGGAGACATAAGAAAGCTCAGGAAATATTTAAGTTTTTTGAACACATACTAAAAAACACCTTATTTTGTTGACACAAAACTATCTCCATACTTCCATGAACTAGTCCCGTGACACTTGTGGGGAGAACACCATCATGTTTGTGAGAGTCTCATCTTTCCATAGAGTGGTATATTTGTTAGTTGGCCAAACCGTTCAGCCACTTCAAACATTTTCGGAAGAAGACTGATTTTGGGGATTTCTCCTGGTCTGACAAACAGCGCTGTAGCTCTGCCACTTTCCACCGCAGATGCGAAAGTGGACATAAGCGGATGCAGCCCATGCAAAAAATAGATCTCTAGCTTAAATTGACAGATTTTAATGGGGATTGTTTTATTATGTAACTTAGATTGATGCATAGACTTTTAAGAATGATCACTTAACAAGGATCACTGAATGATCAACTTGATCAAAAAGCTGGACTTGTATGCAGTGACTGATATAATTATTTCTCCACTAAGACCGACTTCGGACACCAAAAGCGAGATGGCCCTGCCACTGATCTCAGAATTCCATTTTCTGAAAGATGATGAGGAGCATAGATATGTAAGTAAATGCAAGAATTAACTCAAATTAAAATCAAATAATGAAACTAAATGTCATGTTTGCTGTCCTTTTCTGGATTGTTTCTTAATTAACATACTCTCCTGTGTGGTACTCTCCTGGCCGCTACCGTCATCGTGCCACCGGCTACATAGAGGACAGGCTGAGGAACATAATGAAATGTCTGAAAGCCTCTGAAAGGGAGGTCAGCCGCTCTGATTGCAGACATAGAGGGGGGAATCCTCTCGGAATTTGTTACTTTGGTTACTATGCCAGATAAGAGTTCTTAACAATAAGTTTTTAAATATTCATAAGGTATTCAGTGAATAATTCATTTGTAACAAGGATTGAGATCCACCAAACCAGGTGGGAGAATTCATGAGGGCCACCATACTACTTCGGGTGGCATGGATTCGGGAGAACAGCAGCAAAACCCTACAGGAGATAATGCTGGAGTGGTCGAAAATCTATGGTACGCTAAAAATGGTTAGTATAAATTGAATTTATTAATGAATGTTAAATTACTAGTATACATATTCCATATGTGTTATTATGTAACCTGTTCTAATTTAATGTTCAAAATTTCCATTTAGGTATCACAGAACTTCGACATTATGTTCACTGAGGTGAACTACCGGCTGTACAAGTTTTGAACCACTGGCTGTTCAAGTTTTTTTGGCTGTACAAGTTATGGCTCCAAGTGATAGTGGAGAAAGCCCTCCTCTTCACCAGAAAGGAGCGGAGGGCCAGCGAAGGAGAAGGAGGGCCTTCTCCCAAAAACCGGGGAAACCTTGACAAAGGGGAAGACATTACGTGACATGTAGAGGAGTTTCTCTTTTTTTCTGCTGCTTTTGATCTAACTTCTAATTCATTTCAAATGTTGACACCCCCCCAAAAAGGTGCGGACTCAATAGGGGAGGGGCCTTGTGGGCATCTATGATGGATGATGCAGGGCGTCGGGGGAGGTTCCGGTGTGGGGTGCATCGCCGGAAGCTCCAGACTGTGGATCCTCGCTGTGGAACCCCTGCTGATATCCTTTCTGTTTGGCCCTGTCCGGGGGTATCATCGGATGGGGCCACAATGTCTCCTGACCCCTCCTGTCTCAGCCTCCAGTAGGGTCCAGTAGGGTCAATTTGTTATATCTGGAGTACTTCTCCTGTCCTATCCGGTGTCCTGTGTGAATTTAAGTATGCTCTCTCTAATTCTCTCTCTCTCTTTCTTTCTCTCTCTCGGAGGACCTGAGCCCTAGGACCATGCCTCAGGACTACCTGGCATGATGACTCCTTGCTGTCCCCAGTCTAAATGGCCGTGCTGCTGCTCCAGTTTCAACTGTTCTGCCTGTGATTATTATTATTTGACCATGCTGGTCATTTATGAACATTTGAACATCTTGGACATGTTCTGTTAGAATCTCCACCCATCTCCACCCACAGCCAGAAGAGGACTCAGAAGAGAAGCTCTGGACTGTGGAGGCGCACTTGAGGCCTGATGCGTGGGACTGGTACAGGTGGCACCGGGCTGATGACACACACCTCAGGGTGAGTGCAGGGAGGAGGCACAGGACGTACTGGACTGTGGAAGCGCACTGGAGTCCTGATGCGTGGGACCGGTACAGGTGGCACCGGGCTGATGACACGCACCTCAAGGAGAGTACGGGGAAGAGGAACAGGACGGACCTGACTGGGGACACGCACTTGAGGGAGAGTGCGAGGAGCAGGAACAGGACACACCTGACTGGGAAAGTGCACTTTAGGGAGAGTGCGAGGAGTTGGCACAGGACGCACTGGGTTGTGAAGGTACATTGGAGACCTGGTGTGTATAGCTGGTATCAATGTTTCCGGAACTTTAACACACGTTTCAGGACGAGTATGGGGAGCTGACTCAGGTGGCACCAAACTGACAACACGTTCCTTTATTCCAAATCCGTGCATCCTCCAACTCAACAACTCCCCCATTTCTCTCTCCTCCAAATTCTCCTTCTTCTCCCAAATTGACTCTTTCTGTAGTACATAACATTATATAATATGTAATTATTAATGTTTTCTCATAGAAAACTGGGTCAGGGACAAGGGCAAAATAGTGAAATTAAGGTATCTGAAAAGTAGCTAAAATACTTGATAGAGATGTGTTTAAAAAAGTATGGGGTGATTCCAGTGTGAACTTAACATACAAATATTTGTATTTGTTTCATTTTTTATAAAATTCCCAAAATTGACCCGAGGACATGGAAGTGCCCATGGTTGCAGAATCACCCAAATATAATTTATATGAACAAATATATGGTAGCGGCAGTTTGAATGGGTTCATCCCCCCAGTTTCATGAATGTTTGTAAACCATGTGAATTGATTAGAAAAAACTGGTCCCATCATAGCTTTAGGTTAAAATAATTAGGGGTTTGCCAAATTTTTTAAACATACTTTGCTGTCTCTGTGCTTTCCACGCCTATACTGTGGGTCTCCCATCCTCCTCAATTTTTCAAGTCACCAGCCTCCACTGGTGAACGCATCCCCAGTTTGACGCCCCCTAAAAAATATTGTCTCCATTGACATGTTAATTCATGACGGTATCTTATGGAGCTAGGAAGATATTAGGTGACTTGGTGAGAGGTATCAGTAGCTTCATTAGGCATAATTTAGGCCTGAATCACTCCTGATACATACAGTCTATGGAAAGATGAGACTCTCATGAACATGATGACCCCCACAAGCCCCATGCGACTCGTCTGAAGTCGGTACCGCCGATGTGCCAACTTCTGTCTGTAGTGTCCGCTTCGTTTGGACTATAAACGAATGTGACCCCACTATGAAAATAGGAAACTCTCATGACGGTGTCAAGGGACTTGTCTGAAGATAACCTGGTTTCGGTTGAAAAAAATCATGAAAGCAGTTTTGTGCCCCCACCAATGGCATGAACTTTTAGAAGTTAAAGGGATACTGCAAGATTCTGGCATTTAAGCCCTTGTTCTACTTACACAGTTAGAATAACTTTTGGATACCATTTTTATGTCTCTGCATGCAGTATGAAGGAAGTTCGCAGTAGTTTCGTGAGCCAATGCTAACTTGCGTTAGCGCAATTACTGGATGTAGCAACTAATGGAAATACAATTTAGGATTATTTTTGTTCTGATTGGTGAAAAAGTTACGGGGTAAACTGGGTGTAGATCAAAGGGTAAGGATGGGAAATTGGAGGAGGGGAGGAGTGAGGGAGAGAAGAGAGGGAGGAGGCAGAGAGTGCTGGCACAGCA
This sequence comes from Oncorhynchus nerka, assembly GCF_034236695.1. Lineage (NCBI taxonomy): Eukaryota > Metazoa > Chordata > Actinopteri > Salmoniformes > Salmonidae > Oncorhynchus > Oncorhynchus nerka. The sequence continues at coordinate 59,043,236 of NC_088420.1, read as the reverse complement.
GAAACCAGCTCCTGGAGCACACAGGAGCGATAGTGTCTGAGTTTGGGCCAGATTTCCATACACCCAGCCAGATAGACATATCTTTTTTCCCCTCCTCGGCTTCTGTCTCTCTGAGTTGCATGGTGGCACTAAAGTGATCCAGAGTGAAAAAGGCTAAACAACAGCTATTCACTTAGTCTGGGAATGAATGAGGCATCCAGTAGAGGCACATCATGTAGGAGATTTAGGAATATGAGTTGTCAGTAATGAGACCTCCTGTCTCTCCGGTGAAGGAGGGACGAGATGGAGAGATGGAAGGATGGAGGGAGGATGTTGATGAGAAAGTTGGTCATACATTGTGGGTAATGACAGCTTCGGTAAAGAGATCAAACAACTACAAAAATAAGGGAATGGGAAAAAGGAGGGAGGGAGGGGGAGGCAGATGAGAGGAGGATGAGTGTGGGCAGCTGACCTCGTTACAGGCTAATTCCTGGACAGCCTCTCTCTCTTCTCTCCTGCCAAACCCAAGACCTGCAACTTTAGCAATATACTCTCAATCTCCTCCCCTATCTTCCTCTCATCTCCTCTCTTCTTATACCCTTCCATATTTCCTCTCTGGTCTCCTCTGTGTTCTCCCTCCCCCCGCTCCCTCCCTTTCGGACATCCGCCTCCTCCTCACTGTATTAAACCCTTGGCTGCAGTGAAAGCTTCTCTTTCTGACTCTCTCCTAATCTGTCCATTTGTTCTTCAACCTTCAGCTCTGATTTACACTTACTCACTCCTTTTTCCTCCTTCTCTCTCCCTCCCCCGCTCTCTCTCTCCTGCCCAGCTCCTTTCTCTCACTCTCCCTCTCCCCCATCCCACTCTCCTCTGTGGATCACAACCCTGCTTTAGATAGCTTTAATTTCTTCTTAGCACATGAGTCTTAGCACATGAACTTCTGAAGTGGCTTGAGCCCTTCTGGTATCTTTAAGCGCCTGCTTGAATACTAATACTCTATTTCAGGAAGGAAACTTTGCTCAGTACAGTTTGCACTCTCCATGCCACTCTCAGGGCTGGATATGGGACAGTTTTATATAGTACTTATAGGGTGGATTCTTTAGGTTCTTTAGACCTCAGGCTCACCTCTGTCACTCAAAGGGAAACTTACTAAGATGACTAGGCATGTAAACCAAGTTTTCTAACTATTGCTTAGAAAGGACACCTGATAAAGGCTCTTTAGCTAAAATGTTGTCAAATAAATCTGCAACAAGGAGAGATGTTTGTGGAACTTTCTTTTCCATGTTGTAAAGACATGACCATCGACCAAATCCTTCACTCCGTACACTAAACATCTTGTTCTAACTCTGACCTACTCTAAGGTCAATGGAAATACTGTAACTTTCTTTGTTGTCATTTCAAAGTGCTATGGACATTCACAATGTGACTATTCATGTGTGTTTTTTGAAGTCGCAGGTCTTGGGTTTGGCAGGAGGGCTGTGAACTGAGAGAGATAGGATTAGCCCGTCTCAATCCATTATGCCAGTGGAACAATTCCAATTGTTGCCTGACCACATCGCTATGTACCGAGCATACACTCTCTCCACAAACCATTAAACTACTTCTCTCTCCCTCTATCTATCCATCTCTCTTTCTATTTTCCCCTCTCTCTTTCTATTTTCCCCTCTCTCTCACTATCCCATCAGCTCTCTATTTTCCCTCTATCCTCTCCTCCCTTCTTTCCCCTGGCACATTCCCGTCTCATTTGTAATTCAGATTTCATCCTGACAGTGTTTGACCACCACAGAAAGAGAGCGAGAGAAAACATAGGCTGTCCAGGAATTAGCCTGTAACGAGGTCAGCTGCTCACACTCATCCTCCTCTCAAATGCTTTTCCCTCCCTCCTTTTTCCTCTTTTTTGTAGTGCTTGATTTCTTCACCGCAACCGTCATCACCCACAACTTTCTCAGTAACACCCTCTCCCCATCCTTCCATCTCGTCCCTCCTTCACCGGAGAGACAGGAGCTCTCATTACTGACACTGGCAATTTACTGCCAAACTGTCCACCGCTTTCTTAATCTCCCTCCTTTACTCTCCACCTCTCTCTGTCACTCCTGTTTTGTTTCTTATTCTCTTTATCTGAACCTGTTAGTCTATCTATCTAAATTATCTTAGCTCCATCTCACAATCTCTCTCGCTTCCTCTTTTTCCCTTTCTCTCTCGCTTTTTCTCTTCTTTACATAATATCCAAATCTGTGTTCCCCAGCCCACCCTCTAGCTCCTGGGACCTCTGTCTGTCTGTGAGTGTAATGGTTGAGGTTGGCAGTAGGTTGCATGGCTCCTGTGTGCATAGGCACCTGAGTAATGGAGCAAACGGAGCAGCTGCATCCCCACATTCAAATTAGAACAAATTAACTGCCTCGTTCAGGGGTAGAACGACAGATTTTTACCTTGTCAGCTCTGGGATTTGACCTAGCAACCTTTCGGTTACAGGCCCAGCGCTCTAACCACTAGGCTACCTGTCACCCTACAAAACATGTCAATTTTATATAAATTTAAAAAAGAAACATCATCTCATTGTCAACTGCATTTACCTTAAAAACTTAAAATTAGTAAATATTTGAATGAACATAACAAGATTCAACAACTGAGACATAAACTGAGTTCCACAGACATGTGACTAACATGTGACTAACTAACAAAAATGGAATAATGTGCCCCTGAACAAAGGGGGGTCAAAATCAAAAGTAACAGTCAGTATCTGGTGTGGCTACCAGCTGAATTAAGTTCTGTTGTGCATTGACTGCACCACATTGGCAGTTATTGCTGTGAAAGCTTAGCCCACTCTTCCACCAAGGCACCTGTAAGTTCCCTGAAATTTCTGTGAGGAAAGGCCCTAGCCCTCACCCACCGATCCAACAGGTCCCAGACATGCTCAATGGGATTGAGATCCGGGCTCTTCGCTGGCCATGGCGGAACACTGACATTCCTGTCTTGCAGGAACTCATGCACAGAACGAGCAGTATGTCTGGTGGCATTGTCATGCTGGAGAGTCATGTCAGGATGAACCTGCATGAAGGGTAGAGGATGTCTTCCCTGTAACACACAGCGTTGAGATTGCCTGCAACGACAACAAGCTCAGTCATATGATACTGTGACACACCGCCCCAGACCATGACGACCCTCCACCTCCAAATCAATCCCGCTCCTGAGTATAGGCCTCAGTGTAATCACTCATTCCTTCGACAATAAACGTGAATCCGACCAGACAAATCCACGACTCGTCAGTGAAGAGCACTTTTTGCCAGTCCTGTCTGATCCAGCAACGATGGGTTTGTGACCATAGGCATCGTTGTTACCAGTGATTTCTGGTGAGGACCTTATAACAGGCCTCAAGCCCTCAGTCCAGCCTCTCTCAGCTTATTGCGGACAGTCTGAGCACTGATGGATTGTGCGTTCCTAGTGTAACTCAGGTAGCTGTTGTTGCCATTCTGTACCTGTCCCGCAGGTGTGATGTTCGGATGTACCGATCCTGTGCAGGTGTTGTTTGACATGGTCTGCCACTGCGAGAACGATCAGCCTACTAAAGGTTGCACCTTAGCAGAAAACCGCATGTCCGATAGCTCGTGGGCTGTCAGAGATGGTCGCCTCGCTTCGAGTCCTAAGGAAACTATGCAGTATTTTTTTAAATATATTATTTCTTACATTGTTACCCCAGGAAATCTTAAGTTTTATTACATACTGCCGGGAAGAACTATTGGATATAAGAGCGACATCAACTTACCAACAATACAACCAGGAATACGACTTTCCCGAAGCGGATCGTCTGTTTGGACCACCACCCAGGACAATGGATCTAATCGCAGAAGTCGACCAAAAACAGCGACGCCACAGAAGGGGCAGACGGAGTGGCCATCTGGTCAGGCTCTGTAGACGTGCACATTGCCCACCGCTCCCGAGTATACCACTCACCAGTGTCCAGTCTCTTGGCAGCAAGGTAGACGAAATTTGAGCAAGGGTTTCCTTCCAGAGAGACATCAGAGATTGTAACATCCTCTGTTTCACGGAATCATGGCTCTCTCAGGATATGTTGTCAGAATAGATTCAGCCACCGTGCTTCTCCATGCATCGCGCCGACAGAGATAAACACCTCTCTGGGAAGAGGAAGGGCGGGGGTGTATGCTATATGATTAATGACTCATGGTGTAGTCATAACAACATACAGAAACTCAAGTCCATCTGCTCACCCGACCTAGAATTCCTTTCGATCAAATGCTGGCCATATTACATCACAAGGGAATTCTTGTCAGTTATCATCACAGCGGTGTACATTCCCCCTCAAGCAGACACCACGACGGCCATCAAGGAACTTCACTGGGCTCTACGTAAACTGAAAACCATATATCCTGGGTGCATTTATTGTAGCTGGGGATTTTAACTAAGCAAATTTGAGAACAAGGCTACCGAAATTCTATCAGCATATTGATTCTAGTACTCGCTGGGGTAATACACTCGATCACTGCTACTCTAACTTCCGCAATACATTTAAAGCCCTCACCCACCCTCCCTTTGGCAAATCCGACCACGACGCCATCTGGCTCCTACCGTCTTATAGGCAAAAACTCAAACAGGATATACCAGAGACTAGAACCATTTAACGCTGGTGTGACCAATCGGACTCAAGATTCAAGATCTCAAGATTGTTTTGTTTTGATCACACAGAGAACAACATCGATCTATACTCTGTCTCGGTGACTGAGTTAATAAGGAAGTGCATTAGAGATGGTGTACCCACTGTGACTTCCCTAACCAGAAACCGTGGATGGATGGTGGCATTTGCACAAAACTGAAAGCGCGAACCACCACATTTAGCCATGGAAAGAGTTCTGGAAATATGGTGGAACATAAAACAGGCAATCAAACAAGCAAAATCCCAGTACAGGGATAAAGTGGAGTCGCAATTCAATGGCTCAGACACGAGACGTATGTGGCAGGGTCTACAGGAAATCAGACTACAAAAAGAAAACCAGCGACGTCACAGACACCGACGTCACGCTTCCAGACAAACTAAACACCTTCTTTGCCCGCTTTGAGGATAATACAGTGCCACCGTCAAGGCCCGCTAACAAGGACTGTGACTCTCCTTCTCTGTGGCCAATGCGAGTAAAACATGTTAATACTTGCAAAGCTAATGGCCCAGACGGCATCCCTAGCCGCGCACTTGGAGCATGCGCAGACCAGTTGGCTGGTGTGTTTACAGACATATTCAATCGCTCCCTATCCCTGTCTGCTGTCCCCAAATGCGTCAAGATGGCCACCATTGTTCCTGTACCGAAGAAGGCAAAGATAACGGAACTAAATGACTACCAGTACTCACTTCTGTTAACATGAAGTGCTTTGAGAGACTAGTGAAGTATCATATCACCTCCACCTTACCGGCCACCCTAGACCCACCCCCCTAGACCCACCTCAATCACCCTAGACCCACTTCAAAGAGGAACCTCAAGAGGAATACCTATGTAAGAATGCTGTTCATTGACTACAGCTCAGCATTAAACACCACAGTACCCTCCAAGCTCGCCATCAAGCTGGAGGCACTGGGTCTTAAACCCGCCCTGTAAAATTGCTTTCTGGACTTTCTGAAAGGCCTCCCCCAGGTAAGGTAGGAAACAACATCCCCACATGGGTGCGTGCTCAGCCACCTCCTGGATTCCCTGTTCACCCACGACTGCTTGGCCTTGCACGCCTCCAACTCAATCATCAAGTTTGCAGACGACACAACAGTAGTGGCCTTGATTTCCAACAATGACGAGACAGCCTACAGGGAATAGGTGAGGGCAGTGTGGTGTCAGGAAAACAACCTCTCACTCATCGTCAACAAAAGGAGATGATCGTGGACTTCAGGAAACAGCAGATAGCACCCCCCCCATCCACATCGAAGGGACAGCAGTGGAGATAGTGGAACGTTTTAAGTTCCTCGGCGTACACATCGGACAAACTGAAATGGTCCACTCACACAGACAGTGTGGGGAAGAAGGCGCAGCAGTTTGGCTACATTGTAAACTCTTGATGTTGTCATTTACTTTAATAACTATTTCATTGGCAAAGTAGGGAAATTTAGGAATGAAATGTCAGCAACAACTGTGAGCCATCATTTTCATGCATAAAATAACTACTAATGAAAGCAAAGTTTCTATGCACCTTTGAGCCAAATGAAAAATTACAGGATATTTGTATCTTGATAAAACAGCTCTGCTTGCCTTGGTAAGTAAAATCGACCAAATAAGACATTTCTACCATATTTTCGGTCAATGAATATGCTTGTTGAGACTACACTGTTCCTCATACTTTCATGATTTTTCTGTTTGTTCACGATTTGTTGTCAAATACAGTACCAGTCAAAAGTTTAGAGACACTACTCATTCAAGGGTTTTTCTTTATTTTTACTATTTTCTATATTGTTGAATAATAGTGAAGACATTAAAACTATGAAATAACACATATGTAATCATGAAGTAAGCAAAAAAGTGTTAAACAAATCAAAATATATTTTAGATTCTTCAATGTAAGCACTTTGCACAATCTTGGCATTCTCTCAACCAGCTTCACCTGGAATGCTTTTTCAACAGTCTTGAAGGAGTTCCAACATATGTTGAACACTTGTTGGCTGCTTTTCCTTCATGCTGTGGCCCATCTTATCCCAAATAATCTCAATTGGATTGAGGTCGGGTGATTGTGGGGGCCAGGTCATCTGATGCAGCACTCCATCACTCTCCTTCTTGCTCAAAACAGCCTGGAGGTGTGTTGGGTCATTGTTTTGTGGAAAAACAAATGATTGTCCAACTAAGCGCAAACCAGACGGGATGGTGTATCACTGCAGAATGCTGCGTTAGCCATGCTGGTTAACCTCTTCAGTCGACCCTCTACTTTTTTGAACATTTTGTTAAAAATCGCGCAACATTTCAGCGCCCTGCTACTCATGCCAGGAATATAGTACGTTCATATGGTTAGAATGTGTGGATAGGAAACCCTCGGCCGTTTTTAAAACTGGTTAAATCACGACTGTGGCTATTACATAACGTGCGTTACATCGGAAAGCGCAGGAAAACCTGATCACAGAAAATGGAAATAAATATCCTTGCGCCACTTCCAGCAATTGTTAACAGTGAGCCGAATTAGATAAGACCGAGCATTCAACTCCCACAGCATCCCCATGTTGTCGAGAGTCTTGTGAATTTAATCATCTTTGATTCTTGGTTGAACCGAAAGAGGGGCACCGCTTACCTCCGGTCTCCGCCCAGATCATTCCGGAAGAGCTCTCTCCTGAAATTTTTTCCAAGACGACAGCTAATGATATTTACATCGCCTACGGATGATTTTTATCGCTTATTAACGTTTACTAATACCTAAAGTAGCATTACAAACGTATTTCGAAGTGTTTTGTGAAAGTTTATCGTCTACTTTTTGAATTAAAAAAAATGACGTTACGTTGTGAAATCGCAGTTTTTTTCGTTTATCACACAGTCTACATATAACGATATCTTGGCTTTATATGGCCCGATTTAATCGAAATAAAGACCCAATAGTGTTTATGGGACATCTAGGAGTGCCAACAAAGAAGATGGTGAAAGGTAATGACTGTTTTCTATTTTATTGTGCGGTTTGTGTAACGCCGAAATACTAATTATTTTGTTTACGTCCCCTGCTGTGCTTTTCTGTAGTAGTGTATTGGTGCATGCTATCAGATAATAGCTTCTCATGCTGTTGCCGAAAAGCATTTTAAAAATCGGACTTGTTGCCTGGATTCACAACGAGTGTAGCTTTAATTTGATACCCTGCATGTGTATTTTAATGAACTTTTGAGTTTTAACTAATACTATTAGCATTTAGCGTAGCGCATTTGCATTTCCAGAGCACTAGTTGGGACGCAAGCGTCCCAAGTAGAGGCAACAGGTTAAGTGTGCCTTGAATTCTAAATAAATCACTGACAGTGTCACCAGCAAAGCATCCCCACGCCATCACACCTCCTCCTCCATGCTTCACGGTGGGAACCACACATTCAGAGATCATCTGTTCACCTACTCTGCATCTCACAAAGACATGGTGGTTGGAACAAAAAATCTCAAATTTGGACTCATCAGAACAAAGGACAGATTTCTAATGTCCATTGCTTGTGTTTCTTAGCCCAAGCAAGTCTCTTCTTCTTATTGGTGTATTTTAAGTAGTGGCTTCTTGCAGCCATTTGATCATGAAGGCCTGATTTACACAGTGTCCTCTGAACAGTTGATGTTGAGATGTGTCTGTTACTTGAACTCTGTGAAGCATATATTTGGGCTGCAATCTGAAGTGCAGTTAGATCTAATTAATTTATCTTTTGCATTAGAGGTAACTCTGGGTTTTCCTTTCTTATGGTGGTCCTCATGAGTGCCAGTTTCATCATAGCGCTTGATGGTTTTTGCATCTGCAATTGAAGAAACTTTAAAAGTTCTTGAAATTTTCCACATTGACTTACCTTCATGTCTTAAAATGATGATGGATTGTCATTTCTCTTTGATACTTTGAGCTGTTCTTGCCATAATATGGACTTGGTTTTTAACCTAATAAGGCTTTCTTCTGTATACCACTCCTACCTTGTCACAACACTGATTGGCTCAAACTTATTAAGAAGGAAAAAATTCCGCAAATTAACTTTTAGAAAGGCACACCTGTTAATTTAAATTCCTTCCAGGTGACTACACCATGAAGCTGTTTGAGAGAATGCCAAGTGTGCAAAGCAATCATCAAGTCAAAGGCAGGCTACTTCGAAGAATCTCAAGTATAAAATATTTCTCTCTTTGTTTAACACTTTTTTGGTTACTACATGATTCCATATATGTTCTTACATAGTTTTGTTGTCTTCACTTTTATTATACAATGTAGAAAATTATACAATGTAGAAAAGAGTACAAATAAAGAAAACCCTTGAATGAGTAGGTGTGTACAAACTTTTGACTGGTACTATTTATATCTGCCAAAATAACATATTTTGTTAATTATAATACTATATTATTTTTATGTGAACATAATCAATGACCAAATTTAAATGCAAATTCCAGATTGCATTTTCAAGTTGACAGTTTTGTTCAATGCCCTACCAGAAAAAACCTCCATATTGCGAAAGAAAATGAATATAAGATAAATCAAGGCTCACTTTTGTACGTTATTGTGATCACATTCTTTGTGGCAAAAACAAGATGAAAACAATGTGCAATTAAACAATGCTTTTTCTTAACCTTCAAGTACAAAATTCAAATCCTTATTGGGTAAACCAATATTATTCCTCCATTTTCGATTGAATTTCCTCATTGTCATGAGTTATCCTGCCCACGTTCTTAACAGTTTGCCTGTGATTTCGTCACTGTAGTTGGGATTGTCAGGGGAGGTGCATTATATTTTTGAGAGTCACAGAGTTGGTTCTGGATATGTCAATTGATCATTATGGGTGGTATTTTCAAGAAAAGGGGCGGGAGTCACAGGGTTGGTAGGGTTTCAGACCTGTTAAATAATTATTATTGTTGGGATTTTCAGGGATGGGAGTATATTGGTAATCTAGTCATCAAAACTATTTTTCAATCTAATTAATTGTAGCAAAATCTGAGAAAATGTGTTGTGTTCTGTTCATAAAAATGGATTCTTCATAAAAATCGCAGGATATTTGTATTTGTTTTTTAATGCTAAAAAACTAATAAATGCCATCTGGGGATGGTCCCCCAGATCCCTCCACCCTCCCAAGATTTTGCACCCCCACCGTCAGACAAAGTCAGGCACCCTTGTCTGTGTGTGTAATGCTTGAGGTTGGTAGCAGGTTGCATGGCTTCTCTGTGTCTGTGTGTGTCTGTGTCTGTGTCTGTGTCTGTGTCTGTGTCTGTGTGTGTGTGTGTGTGTGTGTGTGTGTGTGTGTGTGTGTGTGTGTGTGTATGTGTGTGATGCTGGTAGGAAAAGACCTAAACAGGTATTTTGCCAAACAGAGACGACTAGACACTCTGACAGTATAGTTGATGTTGAGAGGGTCCTAGGGCAAGGAGAGGGATCTCTCTATCTCGTACACTCTTTACTACAGACAGTGTATCCATATGCTGTGAACTGTCTCAATGGCACCACTAGTACTTCACTTTACTGGCCTAAAACTAATAGCCTAGTGCTATTAAGGGCCAAACTTGAGAGTGAAAACAGAGTTAGCCTACTTCAAGAAAACCCCACTTAATTTTCCTCTGATTGTAAACCTGGAGGGGTGCTTGAATAAGGAAGTCTGCTTCCTCCTAAACAAGTAATTACCACTACTCAGCGTGCATGATGGGAAAGCACTGTCAATGTACATTTATTACTGTCACAGAGAAACTGGCTGTGGAGTACTAGAAATAAACAGTACAGCTCAGAGAAATATGAGTTTACTATAAACTGAAATGAAGCTGGCAATATAGCGCACCCAAAAGTCTATCTGTAGTACTGAAACATCATCGTTCATCTTTCTGTGTTGTACTTCCGGCGCCGACAGAGATGGCTGCCTCGCTTCGCGTTCCTAGGAAACTATGCAGTTTTTTGTTTTTTTACGTGTTATTTCTTACATTGGTACTCCAGGTCATCTTAGGTTTCATTACATACAGTCGAGAAGAACTACTGAACATAAGAGCAGCGTCAACTCACCATCAGTACGACCAAGAATATGACTTTCGCGAAGCGGATCCTGTGTTCTGCCTTTCACCCAGGACAACGGAATGGATCCCAGCCGGCGACCCCAAAAAACGACTTCGAAAAAGGGGAAAACTAAGCAGTCTTCTGGTCAGACTCCGGAGACGGGCACATCGTGCACCACTCCCTAGCATTCTCCTCGCCAATGTCCAGTCTCTTGAAAACAAGGTTGATGAAATCCGAGCAAGGGTAGCATTCCAGAGGGACATCAGAGACTGTAACGTTCTTTGCTTCACGGAAACATGGCTCACTGGAGAGACGCTATCGGAGACGGTGCAGCCAGCTGGTTTCTCCACGCATCGCGCCGACAGAAACAAACATCTTTCTGGTAAGAAGAGGGGCGGGGGCGTATGCTTTATGGTTAACGTGATGTGGTGTGGCCACAACAACATACAGGAACTCAAGTCCTTCTGTTCACCTGATTTAGAATTCCTCACAATCAAATGTAGACCGCATTATCTACCAAGGGAATTCTCTTCGATTATAATCACAGCCGAATATATTCCCCCCCAAGCAGACACATCGATGGCTCTGAACGAACTTTATTTGACTCTTTGCAAACTGGAATCCATACATCCTGAGGCTGCATTCATTGTAGCTGGGGATTTTAACAAGGCTAATCTGAAAACAAGACTCCCTAAATTTTATCAGCATATCGATTGCGCAACCAGGGCTGGAAAAACCTTGGATCATTGCTATTCCAGCTTCCGCGACGCATATAAGGCCCTGCCCCGCCCTCCTTTCGGAAAAACTGACCACGACTCCATTTTGTTGATCCCTGCCTACAGACAGAAACTAAAACAAGAAGCTCCCGCGCTGAGGTCTGTTCAACGCTGGTCCGACCAATCTGATTCCACACTCCAAGACTGCTTCCATCACATGGACTGGGATATTTCCGTATTGCGTCAGACAACAACATTGACGAATACGCTGATTCGGTGTGCGAGTTCATTAGAACGTGCGTTGAAGATGTCGTTCCCATAGCAACGATTAAAACATTCCCAAACCAGAAACCGTGGATTGATGGCAGCATTCGCGTGAAACTGAAAGCACGAACCACTGCTTTTAATCAGGGCAAGGTGACTGGAAACATGACCGAATACAAACAGTGTAACTATTCCCTCCGCAAGGCAATCAAACAAGCTAAGAGACAAAGTAGAATCTCAATTCAACGGCTCAGACACAAGAGGTATGTGGCAGGGTCTACAGTCAATCACGGATTACGAAAAGAAAACCAGCACCGTCACGGACCAGGATGACTAAATAACTTTTTTGCCTGCTTTGAGGACAATACAGTGCCACTGACACTGCCCGCAACTAAAACATGCGGACTCTCCTTCACTGCAGCCGATGTGAGGAAAACATTTAAACGTGTCAACCCTCGCAAGGCTGCAGGCCCAGACGGCATCCCCAGCCGCGCCCTCAGAGCATGCGCAGACCAGCTGGCTGGTGTGTTTACGGACATATTCAATCAATCCCTATCCCAGTCTGTTGTTCCCACATGCTTCAAGAGGGCCACCATTGTTCCTGTTCCCAAGAAAGCTAAGGTAACTGAGCTAAACGACTACCGCCCTGTAGCACTCACTTCCGTCATCATGAAGTGCTTTGAGAGACTAGTCAAGGACCATATCACCTCCACCCTACCTGACACCCTAGACCCACTCCAATTTGCTTACCGCCCAAATAGGTCCACAGACGATGCAATCTCAACCACACTGCACACTGCCCTAACCCATCTGGACAAGAGGAATACCTATGTGAGAATGCTGTTCATCGACTACAGCTCGGCATTTAACACCATAGTGCCCTCCAAGCTCTTCATCAAGCTCGAGACCCTGGGTCTCGACCCCGCCCTGTGCAACAGGGTACTGGACTTCCTGACGGGCCGCCCCCAGGTGGTGAGGGTAGGCAACAACATCTCCATCCCGCTGATCCTCAACACTGGGGCCCCACAAGGGTGCGTTCTGAGCCCTCTCCTGTACTCCCTGTTCACCCACGACTGCGTGGCCACGCACGCCTCCAACTCAATCATCAAGTTTGCGGACGACACAACAGTGGTAGGCTTGATTACCAACAACGACGAGACGGCCTACAGGGTGGAGGTGAGGGCCCTCGGAGTGTGGTGTCAGGAAAATAACCTCACACTCAACGTCAACAAAACTAAGGAGATGATTGTGGACTTCAGGAAACAGCAGAGGGAACACCCCCCTATCCACATCGATGGAACAGTAGTGGAGAGGGTAGTAAGTTTTAAGTTCCTCGGCATACACATCACAGACAAACTGAATTGGTCCACCCACACAGACAGCATCGTGAAGAAGGCGCAGCAGCGCCTCTTCAACCTCAGGAGGCTGAAGAAATTTGGCTTGTCACCAAAAGCACTCACAAACTTCTACAGATGCACAATCGAGAGCATCCTGTCGGGCTGTATCACCGCCTGGTACGGCAACTGCTCCGCCCACAACCGTAAGGCTCTCCAGAGGGTAGTGAGGTCTGCACAACGCATCACCAGGGGCAAACTACCTGCCCTCCAGGACACCTACACCACTCGATGTCACAGGAAGGCCATAAAGATCATCAAGGACAACAACCACTCGAGCCACTGCCTGTTCACCCCGTTATCATCCAGAAGGCGAGGTCAGTACAGGTGCATCAAAGCTGGGACCGAGAGACTGAAAAACAGCTTCTATCTCAAGGCCATCAGACTGTTAAACAGCCACCACTAACATTGAGTGGCTGCTGCCAACACACTGACTCAACTCCAGCCACTTTAATAATGGGAATTTATGGGAAATGATGTAAAATATATCACTAGCCACTTTAAACAATGCTACCTAATATAATGTTTACATACCCTACATTATTCATCTCATATGTATACTTGTATACTGTACTCTATATCATCTACTGCATCCTTATGTAATACATGTATCACTAGCCACTTTAACTATGCCACTTTGTTTACATACTCATCTCATATGTATATACTGCACTCAATACCATCTACTGTATCTTGCCTATGCCGCTCTGTACCATCACTCATTCATATATCTTTATGTACATATTCTTTATCCCCTTACACTTGTGTCTATAAGGTAGTAGTTTTGGAATTGTTAGCTAGGTTACTTGTTGGTTATTACTGCATTGTCGGAACTAGAAGCACAAGCCTTTCACTACACTCGCACTAACATCTGCTAACCATGTGTATGTGACAAATAAACATTTGATTTGATTTGATTTGTGGTTTGTGTTTGTGTGTTCTCTGCTGCTCACCTCCCTGCTCACACAGCTGCTGGGCAAGAGCGTCTTTGAAGATGATCTGTCCTCGATGTGTAGCAGTGGCCCTGAGAGAGAGGGATGGTGATAGAGAGAGGGATGGTGATAGAGAGAGGGATGGTGATAGAGAGAGGGACGGGGATAGAGAGAGGGACGGGGATAGAGAGAGGGACGGGGATAGAGGGAGAGAGACAGAGGGAGATGCAGAAAGAGCATTAAGTCAAAGTGTGCCGAGGGTAAAGATGAGACTATCAATATAAAGATTAACTTTAACTAGATGCCTTAATTAACCAGTATAATTTTTTTAAATGGTGTATGTCTGTCTGTATATGTTGAAGTGCCGCCTTTAGCCTTTTGGGTCCCCTCAGCAAGATTTGATTGGGGGCACTCCCCTACCTCACAGGCAAAACGTTTTAGTGTCCCCCAGTGCTTTGTGAACTGGGAAGTGCCGGAACAAAAGGTGGGTGACCATTTCATGAAATTCTGCATTATTTTAGATAACTGGAGACTTTAACATAATATTTTTTTATAACTCACAAATTATCAAAATGACAGGCTACTTTGCCACAAACAATCTGAAATCAAGAAAAACAATCTTGTCTTGAATCCATCAATAGCCTGGACGTACAGCCTGGACGTTCAGCCCCTTTACTTTCAGTGCAGCAAACTCTCTCCAGAAGTTCAGTGAGGATCTCTGAATGATCCAATGTTGACCTAAATGACTAATGATGATAAATACAATCCACCTGTGTGTAATCAAGTCTCCATATAAATGCACCTGCACTGTGATAGTCTCAGAGGTCCGTTAAGAGCGCAGAGGGCATCATGAAGAACAAGGAACACACCAGGCAGGTCCGAGATACTGTTGTGAAGAAGTTTAAAGCCGGATTTGGATACAAAAAGATTTCCCAAGCTTTAAACATCCCAAGGAGCACTGTGCAAGCGATAATATTGAAATGGAAGGAGTATCAGACCACTGCAAATCTACCAAGACCTGGCCGTCCCTCTAAACTGTCAGCTCATACAAGGAGAAGACTGATCAGAGATGCAGCCAAGAGGCCCATGATCACTCTGGATGAACTGCAGAGATCTACAGCTGAGGTGGGAGACTCTGTCCATAGGACAACAATTAGTCGTATATTGCACAAATCTGGCCTTTATGGAAGAGTGGCAAGAAGAAAGCCATTTCTTAAAGATATCCATAAAAAGTGTTGTTTAAAGTTTGCCACAAGCCACCTGGGAGACACACCAAATATGTGGAAGTAGGTGCTCTGGTCAGATGAAACCAAAATTGAACCTTTTGGCAACAATGCAAAACATTATGTTTGGCGTAAAAGCAACACAGCTCATCACCCTGAACACACCATCCCCACTGTCAAACATGGTGGTGGCAGCATCATGGTTTGGGCCTGTTTTCTTCAGCAGGGACAGGGAAGATGGTTAAAATTGATGGGAAGATGGATGGAGCCAAATACAGGACCATTCTGGAAGAAAACCTGATGGAGTCTGCAAAAGACCTGAGACTGGGACGGAGATTTGTCTTCCAACAAGACAATGATCCAAAACATAAAGCAAAATCTACAATGGAATGGTTCAAAAATAAACATATCCAGGTGTTAGAATGGCCAAGTCAAAGTCCAGACCTGAATCCAATCGAGAATCTGTGGAAAGAACTGAAAACTGCTGTTCACAAATGCTCTCCATCCAACCTCACTGAGCTCGAGCTGCAAGGAGGAATGGGAAAAAATGTCAGTCTCTCGATGTGCAAAACTGATAGAGACATACCCCAAGCGACTTACAGCTGTAATCGCAGCAAAAGGTGGCGCTACAAAGTATTAACTTAAGGGGGCTGAATAATTGTGCACGCCCAATTTTTCAGTTTTTGATTTGTTAAAAAAGTTTGAAATATCCAATAAATGTCGTTCCACTTCATGATTGTGTCCCACTTGTTGTTGATTCTTCATAAAAAATACAGTTTTATATCTTTATGTTTGAAGCCTGAAATGTGGCAAAAGGTCGCAAAGTTCAAGGGGGCCGAATACTTTCGCAAGGCACTGTAGGTGTGTGGAGACACACATACTGTACAATATGAGGAGGAAATTATAGTCTATAGTCCAATGCAGCTGTTTTTATCTCAATATCAAATCATTTCTGGGTAACAATTAAGCACCTTACTATTGTTTGAAATTAACATGGTCAAAAAGAAACAAAAATTGCTTCTTAGCAATTCCTCAAGCTTTTGCTTGGACTGTCAGGGAGTGGTCTGGGTGGGGAGGGGAAAACTGAAAACTAGCTCTTATTGCAGAGAGGTTTCGAACTCTCTCTTATTGGCATGTAAAATCAATTACTTGTTGATGTCACCAGGCAGGCCAAAATTCCATCCCATCAAAACAGACTGAAATTTCATGACTTCTTTCAAACAGCTCTTACACTAAAAGGGCATTATCATAATTTTCACAATTTCACAGAATTATCCCAACCTCAGTGTGGAAATATATATGAAACACAGGAAAAATCTAATTTCTGACTTTACTTTGATAGTTCGTATTCTGATATCTTTATTGTTCGATATAAAAGACACCAGCAAATCAGCTCAAAGTGACTTTGATTTTGGAAATCTGTTCCAAGGTATTCCCATGTGTAATAGAGAGATATAGTCCCTTTTGAAAACATTCACAACCCTAGACTTATCCACGTTTTGAATTTAATAGCCATTTTTTGTCAACGCTCTAACATAAAAAAAATGTTAACAAGATTTTTATAATGAATGGAAAATAAAACACGAATATATCTTGATTAGATAAGTAGTCAATACATGCTAGAATGACCTAAGAGCTTTGCACACCTGGATTGTACAATATTTTTTCCATTATTATTTAAAAAATTATTCAAGCTAAGTCAAGTTAGTTGTTGATCATTACTTGACAGCCATTTTCAAGGTTTTGCCATAGATTTTCAATCTGATTTAAGTCAAAACTTTAACTACTTTAACTTTAACTACTAACTTTAACAAAACTTTAGCCACTCTGGAACATTCAATGTCGTCTTGCTAAGCAACTCCAGTGTATATACTTGTGTTTTAGGTTATTGTCCTGCTAAAAGATGCATTTGTTTCCCAGTGTCTGTTGGGATGTTGCCTGTGCTTAGCTCTATTCCTTTTATTTGTGTCCTAAAAAAACTCCCTAATCCTTACTGATGACCATAACTTGATGTAGCCACCACCATGCTTGAAAATATGAAGAGTGGTACTTAGTAATACGTTGTGGTGGTTTGCCCCAAACATCACGGTTTGTATTCAGAACAAAAAGTTAATTTCTTTAGTGGCTTACTGCAAACATGTTGCAAGTTTTGGGATATTTCAATTCTGTACAGGCTACCTTCTTTTCACACTGTCTATTAGATTAGTATTGTGGAGTAACTACAATGGTGTTGGTCCATCCTCAGTTATCTCCCATCACAGCCATTAAACTCTGTCACTGTTTTGAAATCACCATTGGCCTCCCTGAGCGGTTTCCTTCCTCTCTGACAACCTAGTTATGAAGGGTGCATGTATCTTTGTAGTTTCCATCAAAAGTGTAATAAATAATTGCACCATGCTCAAAGGGATAATCAATGTCTTTTCTTATTTTTTACCATCTGCCAATGGGTGCCCTTCTTTGTGTACCATTGGAAAATCTCCCTGGTCTGTGCTTGAAATTCACTGCTCTCCTTAGGGACCTTACAGATAATTGTAAGTGGGGAGTACAGAGATTGGGTTTTCATTTAAAAAAATCATGTATCACACTATTATTGCAGACAGAGTGAGTCCAACTGTTTATGTGACTTGTTACGCTCATTTGTAATCCTGACTTTATTTAGGCTTGCTATAACCAAATGTTAGAATATTTATTGACTGAATAAATTTCGGCTTTTCATTTTTCAATCATTTGTAAACATTTATGCGGGTTATTGTGTGTAGATTTAGTGACACAAAATCTCAATTGAATCCATTTTAAAATCAGGCTGTAACACAACAAAATGTGGAAAAAGTCAAGGGGTGGGAATACTTTCTGAAGGCTCTGTATTTGCGATTATTTGCAAATGTAAGCAAGGTTTGAAAATGCAATTTGCTTTGTCAAATATTATGTGTGTTTGGGATTCTTAAGTCTGTACATAATTTGCAATTAGCTTCTAGCCCCCTGACTATCCTCTCAAGAAAACAATCAGCTTTGGGCTGAATCTAGATGGTGATCCCTGCTGTAGATGTTTGCTGGTCTCATGTATCGCACCAGTCAGTAGCTTTGTTCCAGGGTGTCAGCATGCTACACAAATCTTGCAGTCTTGCACCAGAATCCAGCCTAACTAACACAATGCAATTTTCCAGATTTGTATTTTTTTTTACTCTGGCCTCCATTGTTTTAGTAACCCTAATTCTTGCCATCCTACAAGGGTAAAAACTCAACAGATTATGATAGAGACATTATCTACACTTATTTTACACTTATTTTACCCATTGGTCAAAAGATGCCCTATCAAGTGCACATTGTCAAACCTATCAAAAAATCCTGAATTCAAGCACCAAAATCCTTAGCAAGAGGTGAAAATGTAAAGCGTTGCTCTAGATTTTTTTATGCAGCTTTGTTGTTTTAGTTAGGACAATTTTGATGAAAAGTATATGGATTACACCCGGAAAAGTGCCCTCTTTTTTCCTTTTTCTTGTCACTCCTGTTGGCCACCCAACACAGAGATTTGTGCTATATGATTAGTTCAAAGTCAAATTGTCAGCCACTGACGAGCAGGGCAAAACTACAAGTAGAAACGGCAGGCTCGTCGGTACGCAGCAGGCAGTCTGACTGGAGCCCCAATTTCCATGACTTGTGACTTGACTATTAGTGACTTGGACTCGCCTTCTTGTGACTTCTTTTTGCACTTGGACTGAATAGGCTACTATGATAAGCAGAATATTAGCAGCACTAGATGCGCAGTGCAGAGAGGGTTCTCTTCTGTTCAGCAGAGGGAAGGATGACCCACACAGGGTACACACAAGCAACATCAGCTGGTGAGTTGTGGGGGAGCGATGAGTGTGGGCAGGCAGGCTTCGCTCCGGCTCCGATCATACACACCGACTCTCTTACTTCCCCATAGCTAACCAGTCACCAGCCTTCTAGTTAGCTTGTCGTTGACTGGTTAAGAAACACAAACTGATTTACGAAATAAAAACAATAGCATTGAGTTTAATAGTAACAGCAGTCTAGCTGTTTGTCTCTCTCCCCTCGAGTATAAAGAAGTAGGCTGTCTTTGAATTTGTAGTCTCTCATAACTCTCCCAGTTTCTCCACTGTATATACCATAGCCAGGTTTTGACAAGTCTCCCTCTTTTCCACAGAGAAAACAGCTTGTTTCTGAAGTTATGACCCATATTTGTTTTTGCCACATTTTACATTCATAAACCATACCGAGGGCCGTTCTAAAACAAGGCTGACTTGCAGACTGGACAGCTAAACATTTGTTTAGGCTACACCTTGTTGGCTGGCTAGCTAGCTAACAACCTGGTAACTTTACCAATAACCTATATGCAAACATTTGGTGGTAAAGAAAGAAGGGGATAGCTAAATTGCTTGCAGGAGAGTGGCGTGCCATGCTTCATACACAATGTGTTCCAGTGGTACAGATATCTATTATTTATCCAAATGTGGAGAGGATCTAAAGCAGTGGTCACCAACCTTCCCTCCATCCGGTGCTTGACTTCGCCGGTCTACTAACCACCGGTCCTGGCAATCTGCACTCTATTCCACAGTGGACTGTGCAAAGAGGTCCAGACCGAGTTGGCATGTCGGGATGACAACATCGCGTCCAATGGCTATCCACCTTCTTTGAGCTCGCCAGTGTCTACCTCGCCACTCACCTCCCTCCTTTGGCTGTCCTGAGGCAGAGCCTGAACCCATGGATGTAGAGAACACACACCTCTCCGCTGCAGAGCAGCGTCGATGGAGACAGCTGGCTCTGTCCCTATTACGGCCAGGAGGGGCACCAGCTTTAGTGGTGTCTGGTGTGCCCCAACCCAGAGTTCACTAGAGCAGAGGGGTGGCCCCGTGACCTTCCGTCTCCCAGGGTAGGCGTGAGTATTCAATTACCTTCATTCTCCGCCAAACCCTTTATGATTCCTATGGCTGGCTGTCCCTCAAGTTTGGTCTCTACAGCTCTAGTGGACACTGGTGCCGTTGGGTACTTTATCGACCAGGCCCTCACATTCAGGGATGAGGCAACTTCATATCCGTTCTCCTCTCCTTTTACTGTTTAAGCCCTGAATATGCCTCCATTGGGATCCAGCACAATTATGCACGTCACAGCACCACTCACCCTCACCGTGGGACCCAAGCACCAGGAAAGCCTTCCTCATCATCACCGTACACAAAGTAATCCTCGGCTTCCCGTGGCTCCAACTTCATAACCTGGCTGGGGCCTAGGATGTTGGAGGACCTATTTTATCACTCTCTCTCTCTCTGGTCTGTCTATCACATTCCAGGTCGCTGAAGTACAGCAGGTCTTCCGGCACTATGGCCTTTCTGAGGATTTAGTTTCCGACCGTGGTCCCCAATTCACTTCACAGGTCTGGAAAGCCTTTATGGAGAAGCTGGGGGCAACAGTCAGCCTCACATATGGGTTCTGGCCTCAGTCTAATGGGCAGGTGGAGAGGACCAACGAGGAACTGGGGAGGTTCCTAAGGAGTCACTGCCAGGCCCGGCAGGGGGAGTGGGCCCAGTTCCTTGCCTGGCAGAATACACCCAGAACTCACTTCGTCACTCCTCTAACGGGCTGACTCCCTTCAAGTGCATCCTGAGATATCAGCCGGCCCTGGCTCCATGGACTCCGAGCTAGACCGAAGCCCCTGCAGTGGATGAGCGGTTCTGGAGTATAGAGAAGGTGTGGAACGCTACCCACTTGAGCCCCCAGCACACCGTCCGAAGGATCAGGTGGACCACCACCGCAGTGAGGCTCCCGTGTTCCATCCCGGTGATCACGTCTGGCTCTCCACCAGGAAACTCCAGCTCTGCCTGTCCTGCCAGAAACTGAACCCCAGGTTTGTGGGGCCCTTCAAGGTCCTCCAGAGGGTCAATGTGGTAACATATTGTTTAGGGGTATTGTCACACCTACTCCTGCTCCCTCCGGGGATTGACGTCACCGGTCTACTAACCATCGGTCCTGGCAACCCACATTGTGCACACCTTGCAACCATCATTTCACACCTGCTCCCCATCGTTAAGCACACATGGACTTCCTCACCACACTGATTCCTCTCCCTTCATATAGCCCTCTGTTGCCTCAGTCATCAGGCAGTATTGGTTTTGGTTACGTTCAGAACACATCTGCTGTTTTGTATTATCTTCATGTTTATTATTATTAAACTCGCCTTCTGCAGCGGTTTCCAAACTCCCTGCGTATACGTTACATCAGTATGTTGTAGGCCCAATACATTATCACATTATCATTTTATTTGCTCTGCCTAGTTAAAGGTTAAATAAATAAAAAATAAAATCACCACATTCTGGCTTTGCTTGAATGACCCTGCAGATGCATTGTTGTGGGACAATTTCAAAATATATATATTTCAAAAGTTTAGGTAGGCAATACAGATCAGTTGTTGTATTACTTGTGAGGCACAGCTGAGTGAGCATTCATTTAAATAATTAGCTTTTTATTTTTTACTGGGCTGATGATGCCTGCATCTGATGGTCAATCTCAGGAGAGAGACTAAGAGAGCAGCAGACTGATGGTCTGTCTCTCAACATCCCGACGCTTTCCCTGCCAAAAAGGAACACAGTCTTCCAGCTTATGGTAAAACTCGAGTTCACCGCATTATTTCTGCCTCATGCACAAATTATTATATTTAATCCTATGAACAGAGAAAGTTGAATATTTCTCAATATAAAAACAGATCCAAGTCGCGAATAATAACTCAAATCTATCGATACACGGTCTTACTTCATTGCAGCTGCACTGCTGATTGAAACACGAGTGGAAGTTGTAAAGAATTGCTATTTCTTATGCAAGTGACCAGCCTACTACATGGCTACAACTCACAGTAAAGCCTGTGGGGTCCCCTACAGGATAGCTCCCACATTACACACATAATCTCCCTTTTAACCGAACACTGTGTGCCCGAAGAGGATTCTACGATGACGGACAGACAACTGAGCCAATGGCGGAAGACTACAGACTACACCCAGCTGAACCAATCCGGAGATCCGATCTTCCGGAGTCAACCTACTTTCTGTGCCGTATATTAGGGCTGTACTGATTGTTGGCGGCCTCTTTTCCTGCTGTTCTGTGCGAGCTAACGGGAGAGCCGTAATTACGCTACTAGATATCTTCACTCTGAATAAACTGTCGCTTGTCATACAATTTACCACTTTGTCTGAATCGATCCTTGACCGGCTCACCCTTCTACATATCTAATTACTAACAAAGTAAGAAGAACGCACATTTTATGGCTTGTAAAAGTGTTGACAGTGCTGAGTAACAACTTAAACACGAACTTACTCATTAAAACAGCAGCTCTTTCTTTGCTGTTTTTGTCGACAGTCTCTCTCTAGTCATGGTTTTAAACGTTTTATCTCACAGTATTAACTTTTCTGTAGGTTTCTTTTACGCCATCTACGTTACTGCAGACACGGTATTCTGAGCCATCCGATTGGCCCGCAGTAGGCCTATAGTGCACTTGATTTGCTTTCCGGGCATGCCGGGAAGGCAGACACATGAAATGGTTCAAAATGGGAAAACTTTGCCTACCCAGGGCACTGGGCAGCTGAATCGGGTGCACCTACCGACAACAGCATCAGACGAATAAGAAAAAAAAAGGAAGGCAATGCTTTTTGACTGTTGGTGAGAGGTTAAATGGGTTGGTTGTTTGAGTGCTTTGCTGACATGTTGGAGATACTGTATGTACTTTGTAAGGGTTGCTCTAAAATATAGTCTACAATCTGTAAAAAGGGTTATTGGAGTGCTTTGTGTTTTGGCATTTTGGACAGTAATGCTCTTAAGGTTTTATACCACAAGGTGAGGAGATTCCCTAAGTACAACAAAGGCATGAGGTCCATGGGACTTGAGATGCATCTCGTCAAGAGGTACAGTAACTAAAATGTCTATTGTCCAGGTATTTTATGTGTCAGCACTTGTACTGTACACCCTTGCATGTTAACTAAACTAAAACACTTTTACTTTCACTATAATTGTATCTTAAATACAGTTAATACAGTTCATTCTAACCTCTGTTGCTCAAAAGTCAGCCGAGTTCTCGCTCCTAGATAAGTGGTGTAAGACAGTAGGCCAAATGACCAGACAGAGCAGAGATGTGGTATAAGACAATGTAATACAGCTCACACGTTGGTATAAGACAGCAGCAGCTGGAGTAGAGAATGACACACCAGAGAGCTGGACGTGACATAGAGACTACAGTGTAAAGAGATCCATGATGTCACGATGAGTCATAGGGTGGTGACCTGACCTGCTTCTCATAAATGAGTACCCCCAGGAAAGACACTGATACAAACACATGCACACAAACATATCAAATGCCCTTAACAAGATCCAGCTTGACAACATCCTTATGGGAAGTCAATTGTTGGTATCACAGATACTGAGATTATAGTACACTGCCATACCAAAAGTATGTGGACACCTGCTCGTCGTACAACTCATTCCAAAATCATGGCCATTGATATGGAGTTGTGGATACTGCTATAACAGTATCCACTCTTCTGGGAATGCTTTCCAGTAGATGTTGGAACATTGCTGCGGGGTCTTGCTTCCATTCAGCCACAAGCAGTAGTGAGGTCTGGTGCTGATGTTGGGTGATTAGGCTTGGCTCACAGTCAGTGTTCCAATTCATAGATGGGGTTGAGGTCAGGGCTCTGTGCAGGCCAGTCAAGTTCTTCCACACCGAACTCGACAGACTATTTCTGTATGAAACTCACTTTGTGCACTGGGGCATTGCCATGGTAAACAGGAAAGGGCCTACCGCAAACTGTTGCCACAAAGTTGGAAGCACAGAATAATCTAGAACATCATTGTATGCTGTATTGTTAAGATTTCCCTTCACTGGAACTAAGATACTTAATCCGAACCATGAAAAACAGTCCCAGACGATTATTCTTCCTCCACCAAACTTTACAGTTGCCACTATGCTTTGGGGCAGGTACCGTTCTCCTGGCATCCGCCAAACCCAGATTCATCTGTTGGACTACCAGATGGCAAAGTGTGATTCATCACTCCAGAGAATACGTTTCCACTGCTTCAGAGTTCAATGGTGCAGAGCTTTACACCACTCCAGCCGACGCTTGGCATTGCATATGGTAATCTTAGGCTTGTGTGTGGCTGTTTGGCCATGGAACCCATTTCATGAAGCTCCCGATTAACAGTTCTTGTGCTGACTTTGCTTCCAGAGGCAGTTTGGAACTCGGTAGTGAGTGTTGCAATCGAGGACAGACGATTTGTATGAGCTACGCTCTTCAGCACTCGGCGGCCCCGTTCTGTGAGCTTGTGTGGCCTACCACTTCGCGGCTGAGCTGTTGTTGCTCCTAGAAGTTTCCACTTCAAATAACATCACCTTCAGTTGACAGGGGAAGCTCTAGCAGGGCAGAAATCTGATGAACTGACTTGTTGGGAAGGCGGCATCCTATGATGGTGCCAAGGTTGAAAGTCACTGATCTCTTCAGTAAGGCCCTTCTACTGCCAATGTTTGTCTATGGAGATCGCATGGCTGTGTTTGATTTTATACACCTGTCAGCAACGGGTGTGGCTGAAATAGCCGAATCCACTAATTTGAAGGCGTGTCCAGATACTTTTGTTTATACAGTATCTGTCTATCAAGCTGTTTTATCATTTATATACTAACTCTTAGTTACTGAATCTAAGTGTCACGGTTCATGAATCCACTGCCTCCTTTTCCTTTTCTCTCTCTCTCTCTCTCTCTCTCTCTCTCCCGTGTTTGTGTGGGCGTGGTTCCCAATCTCGGCCTGATTGTCTGCGCCAGCTGGAATCACTTATCTTCCCTTTATATGTTCTGTAACCAGTGTTTCTTGTTGTCAGATCGTTGTTACTTCCCTGAGGTGGTGTCGTGTGTCCGTACTCATCTCTCGCCGCCCTTGTGTGGATTCTGCTGTGCTCCTTCCTACCCATCCGGACACTCTCCCCTGGGTTTCTCAGCACGCTCACATAGGAGGATGCGCCCTAGTCCCTGGGTCGGATTCCGTCTGAGTACAGTCTGTCTGTCCTGTTGCTGCTGTAACCTGTATTCATTAAACCATCGTTGCTTGCATCTTGCACCCGCCTCTGTATTGTTACAGAACGATCTGACCCGACCATGGATGCAGCGAGTTCAACGAGTCTGACCGAATTCATTTCCCGTAGTATCACGAGAATGGATCAACAAGAGGAGAACATCTTGAGCACAGGTCGGGAAGTACAAGCCATTGCAACGCAGGTATCCCAGCTGACCCAACAATTACAACATCTGAGGGGTCTCGCTGCGCCACCTACACCGGCAGTTCAACCCGCCCCGCCAGAGCCGGATTCCCAGCTGGAGCCACGGCTACCGACACCAGAGGGTTATTCAGGTGATCCTGACTATTGCAGAGCTTTTCTTACGAGATGTTCCATGCATTTCTCGTTGCAGCCACGGACCTTCAACCGTGAACAGTCTAAGGTAGCATTCGTACTCACACTGCTATCAGGCAAAGCGGCTCTTTGGGGAACGGCGGTGTGGGCGAACCAGGACCCATGCTGCACCTCTTTCCAGACACTCTCCGAGGAGATGAGAAGGGTCTTCGATCGGGCCGTGGCGGGTAGGGAGGCGGCCAGACTACTCGCTGACCTTCGCCAAGGAGACCGTTCAGTATCGGAATACTCCATCCAATTCCGCTCTCTGGCCGCAGAGTGTCAGTGGAACGAGGAGGCGCAGTGGGACATGTTCCTGCATGGGCTGGAGGACCGGATCCAGAAGGAGATTTATGTTCTGGACCTTCCCAGGAGTTTAAATGGACTAGTGGAACTAGCCTTGAGGGTCGACGCTCGTCTGAGTCGTGTTGGCCGCCGAGCATGCCCTAACAGACCGTATAACGACACGGAGGGCTGGCATGCCAGCGGCGGGAACACGGCCAGTTCAACCTCCGCTCACGAACCCATGCAGCTGGGGAGAGCTCGGAGATCCCAAGGACTCTGTCTCTACTGTGGTAGAGCGGGCCACTTTATCCACTCCTGCCCGGTAAAAGATTAGGCCCGGTAGTAAGAATGAGGCTACTATCGGGTGGTGTCACCACAGAGAAGACCTCATCATCTACTCTCCTCCCGGTAAGACTAAGATGGGCCAACCACACGCACGACACCCAAGCCTTACTGGACTCAGGAGCAGAGGGTAATTTCATGGACTTCAAGCTCGCTCACAAACTCCAGATTTCTATCACCTCACTCACGCACAAGATATCCGTCAACGCTCTCAATGGTCAAGAACTACCCAACATTTCTCACACCACTGAACCTATCACACTCATCACTTCTGGCAATCACACTGAGACACTATCATTTCTACTCATGGACTCACCCCTTGCACCATTAGTTCTCGGCCACCCTTGGCTCACCCAACACAACCCCAGAGTTGACTGGGGTCATAATTCTATATCCATGTGGAGTAACAAATGTCTTGAGTCCTGTTTAGTGTCTGCTTGTTCGTCTGTGTCTGATTCTGTGTTTCTAGAGGAGGCGGTGGATTTGTCTAACGTGCCCGTTGAATACCTCGACCTGAAGGAGGTGTTCAGTAAGTCCCGTGCTGCTTCTCTTCCTCCGCATCGTCCCTATGACTGTGCAATAGAATTATTGCCAGGTGAGTCTCCGCCTAAAGGCAAGTTATATTCACTCTCTGTTCCTGAGAGGGAGGCTATGGAGAGATACATCTCTGGTTCTCTGGCACCTGGATTCATTCGTCCTTCCTCTTCTCCAGCGGGGGCGGGGTTCTTTGTGGAGAAGAAGGACGGATCTCTGCATCCTTGCATTGATTACCGTGGGTTGAATAACATCACAGTGAAAAATACCTATCCCTTACCGTTGATGTCCTCAGCCTTTGAAAGGTTACAGGGAGCATCCGTGTTCACTAAGTTGGATTTCCGTAATGCATATCATTTGGTTCGCATAAGGGGGGGGGACGAATGGAAGACCGCGTTTAACACCCCCAGAGGGCACTTCGAATATTTGGTCATGCCTTTTGGGCTATCCAACTCCCCAGCGGTTTTCCAGGCACTCGTAAATGACGTGCTGAGAGATATGATTGATCAGTTCATATATGTTTACCTGGATGACATACTGATTTTTTCTTCTTCTCTCCAGGAACACGTTCAGCACGTCAGACGAGTGCTTCAGAGGTTGTTGGAGAATGGACTTTTTGTCAAGGCGGAGAAATGCATTTTTCATGCACAATCCGTTCCATTCCTAGGTTACATCGTCTCGACTGAAGGTATTCGCATGGATCCTGACAAGGTTAAGGCTGTGGTGGATTGGCCAAGCCCAGATTCCCGTAAGGCCCTACAGAGGTTTCTGGGATTCGCCAATTTCTACCGGCGTTTCGTTCGCAACTTTAGCCAGATAGTCGCTCCTCTTACCGCCTTAACCTCCCCCAGAGTGACGTTCAGGTGGTCCGATACAGCCGAGGCTGCATTCGTCAAACTCAAGAGCCGCTTTGTTTCGGCTCCCATCCTCATAGCTCCCGATCCCTCGCGTCAGTTCGTGGTGGAGGTAGACGCTTCAGAGGTGGGGGTAGGTGCGGTACTTTCCCAACGTTCCTCTTCTGACGACAAGATGCACCCTTGCGCGTTCCTTTCCCATCGGTTATCACCTGCGGAACGCAACTACGACATTGGCAACAGAGTTGTTGGCAGTGAAGTTAGCACTGGAGGAGTGGCGCCATTGGTTAGAGGGTTCGGGGGTACCTTTTATAGTTTGGACCGATCACAAAAATTTGGAATATATCCGCCAAGCGACTCAACTCCAGGCAGGCGCGGTGGGCACTCTTTTTCGGACGTTTTGACTTCTCTCTCTCTCGTATCGCCCGGGTTCCAAGAATGTCAAACCCGATTCCCTTTCTCGCATTTTTGACCATTCCGAACGCCCATCCACTCCCGAGTGCATCCTACCCGGGACCCTAGTGGTCTCCACACTCACATGGGAGGTTGAATCGAGGGTCAAAACGGCCTTAGAAGGGGTAACGCCTCCGCCCGGTTGCCCGCCTAATCGGTTGTTTGTGCCGGAGGGGTGTCGGTCCGATGTTATTCGGTGGGGGCATTGCTCCAACGTAGCGTGTCATCCAGGAGTCAGTCGCACTAGCTTTTTGGTTAAGCAACGCTTTTGGTGGCCACTGATGGCTCGTGACATTCACAGTTTTGTCTTGGCTTGCTCGGTTTGTGCCACTGGGAAGACTTCTAATCGACCCCCAGATGGGTTACTCCAACCGCTGTCGGTCCCTTCGAGACCCTGGTCCCACATCGCGCTAGATTTTGTTACCGCCCTCCCGCCCTCCCAGGGCAAGACGGTTGTTTTGACCGTGGTGGACCGGTTCTCGAAGGCGGCTCATTTTATTCCCTTGCCTAAATTACCATCTGCCAAGGAGACAGCGGTAACTGTCGTGGATCACGTCTTTCGCTTACATGGTCTGCCGATGGACGTAGTTTCTGACAGGGGCCCCAATTTGTGTCCAAGTTTTGGCAAGAGTTTTGTAGGTTACTGGGAGCGAGTGTCAGCCTGTCTTCAGGGTTTCATCCCCAGAGCAACGGTCAAGCGGAGAGGGCCAACCAAGATTTGGAGAGAGTGTTGCGATGTTTGGTTTCTAAGAATCCCTCTTCCTGGAGTCAACAACTCTCTATGGTTGAGTACGCTCACAATTCGTTGCCAGTGGCAGCCACGGGTCTCTCTCCGTTTGAGTGTAGTTTAGGTTACCAGCCACCTATCTTTCCCAGTACGGAGTCCGAGGTGTCTGTTCCCTCCGCTCACGCTTTCATCCAGAGGTGCCGTCACGCATGGAGCAGAGCCCGTGAGACTCTTCTCCCGGGTGGGGGCGCGCACCAAGACTAAGGCCGATCGCCACCGGTCGAAGCCTCCGGTATACGTCGTTGGCCAAAGAGTGTGGCTTTCTACTAAGAACATTCCACTCCGATCCGTTTCGAACAAGCTTGCCCCCAAATTTATCGGCCCGTTCAAAGTCACCAGGATCATTAGTCCGGTGGCGGTCCGGCTCCAGCTTCCTCCGGCGTATAGGAGAATTCATCCTACCTTTCATGTGTCTAAAATAAAACCTGTGTTTCAGGCACGCATTAACCCACCGGTCCCGGTTCCCCCGCCGCCACGACTTGTTGATGGGGAACCCACCTTTTCTGTCAATCGTATTTTGGACTCTAGAAGGAGGGGACGCGGATTCCAGTACCTGGTGGACTGGGAGGGTTACGGCCCGGAGGAGAGATGTTGGGTACCTGCTAGGGACATTCTGGATCACTCCCTTATCGATGATTTCAATCGACAGGTAAATTCGCCTGGGAACGCCAAGAGGCGTTCCTAGGGGGGGAGGGGTATTGTCACGGTTCATGAATCCACTGCCTCCTTTTCCTTTTCTCTCTCTCTCTCTCTCTCTCTCTCTCCCGTGTTTGTGTGGGCGTGGTTCCCAATCTCGGCCTGATTGTCTGCGCCAGCTGGAATCACTTATCTTCCCTTTATATGTTCTGTAACCAGTGTTTCTTGTTGTCAGATCGTTGTTACTTCCCTGAGGTGGTGTCGTGTGTCCGTACTCATCTCTCGCCGCCCTTGTGTGGATTCTGCTGTGCTCCTTCCTACCCATCCGGACACTCTCCCCTGGGTTTCTCAGCACGCTCACATAGGAGGATGCGCCCTAGTCCCTGGGTCGGATTCCGTCTGAGTACAGTCTGTCTGTCCTGTTGCTGCTGTAACCTGTATTCATTAAACCATTGTTGCTTGCATCTTGCATCCGCCTCTGTATTGTTACACTAAGAGCCAGAGGTGGTAAAAGATTCCGTTTTAAATCCTAGTAAAAAATGATGTCCACACTAAGAGTTTTTTGGAAGCAACACCAGGACCTGATAGAAAATCAAATCAAATGTGTCAAGTCTTGTAAAAATCAATCGCAGGGCTATCGAGGTCAAAGTCATGAAAGACATGAAGCCATAAATATCCCAGTGGTGGTCTATTTCCTTGTCAGCCATTTTATTGCCTGGCTAAGTCAGCATGTACCTATATTGTACTGCAGTATCACAGCAGGCCCATCAAATCTACTGTCCCTGTATGTGTGTGTGTGTGTGTCTTTAAACTAATCCGTACTGGCTATTTACACGATGTAATAGCTTCCAATCATGTCCCAAATTAATCCTCCCTGGGCCAAATGAAAACATTACAGAAAACATTAATACTTTGGTGCTGATCCAAATAGAGAATCACTCTCCCAGACACTCAAACTTGATATGCACGCACGCGAACACACAAAAACACAAACACTCTGGGCTTGTCAGAGGTAATTGCGGTCAAAATGAAAGACCCACTGAAATGTGTCTCCTGACCCCTCCTGTCTCAGCCTCAAGTATTTATGCTGCAGTAGTTTATGTGTCGGGGGGCTAGGGTCAGTTTGTTATATCTGGAGTACTTCTCCTGTCCTATTCAGTGTCCTGTGTGAATCTAAGTGTGCGTTCTCTAATTCTCTCCTTCTCTCTTTCTTTCTCTCTCTCGGAGGACCTGAGCCCTAGGACCATGCCCCAGGACTACCTGACATGATGACTCCTTGCTGTCCCCAGTCCACCTGGCCGTGCTGCTGCTCCAGTTTCAACTGTTCTGCCTTATTATTATTCGACCATGCTGGTCATTTATGAACATTTGAACATCTTGGCCTTGTTCTGTTATAATCTCCACCCGGCACAGCCAGAAGAGGACTGGCCACCCCACAGCCTGGTTCCTCTCTAGGTTTCTTCCTAGGTTTTGGCCTTTCTAGGGAGTTTTTCCTAGCTTTCCGTGCTTCTACACCTGCATTGCTTGCTGTTTGGGGTTTTAGGCTGGGTTTCTGTACAGCACTTTGAGATATCAGCTGATATACGAAGGGCTATATAAATACATTTGATTTGATTTGAAATACTTCCTCAGTCTAGTACGGATTGCATCAGTGAGACATATTATCGCTGTTCTCTAAATGAAACAATTGTAGCAGGGCTGTCTGGAAACTCCATTTGTCACTGTCACTCCACGAGACGACACAGCAATCTCCAGGACAGACTCCTCTTTTCTCCCCCAACACACTCTGTCAAGATGGCACAACGAGACACAACACCATGCAGCACAACAGAGAGAAGAGGAGGGCAGTGGAGAGGTGGAAAGAAGGGGAGGAGAGAAGCAGAGACCAGAGAGGAGGAGAGCAGAGGAGTGGAGTGGAGAGGAGAGGAGAGGCACTTCTTCTCCTGCAAACCTCTTCCACTCCATCTCTCCTCCTAAACTCCTTGCCACCCCACCTCACTCTCTCTCCCTTTTGCCCCCCCCTCATAGAGACTGTGTTTTTTATGGGTGTCAAAGTATTTACATCATTCATCTCATGAATAATGAATACAACCCCTCATTCATTAATAACGAATCCATGTTGCTGGGGTGATGGTGGGGAGAGACCACACACTTAATCTTATTCAGACATCTAAATTGGTTAAACATTAATTTGGATTTGTACGTGTGTGTATGTGTAGGCATGTGTGTGTGGTATTTTCATGAATAAATGATGTGTGGTGATGAACAGCGGGTGGGGATGTAGGAACAAGCCTCTATAATATTTACTAAACAGAAACAGAGAGTCAGGTTGCACTAACTAACAAGACATGAGAGCAACACAGCATACAACAGTGCTCCACAACCTGCACAAAGGTTATGCAAATATTCCCTTTAGAAGTCTGTATATCTTTAAATCAGGTTGGGAGAGACACACAGAGAGAGACAGGCAGACGAGGAGAAAGGAGTTTAGCCCCTCTGTCTATCTGAGCAAGGAGAAGAGTGTGTGATCGGTGCAACTCCACAATTGCGTCTGTCCTGTCGGTACACTCAGTGTGTGTCTCATTACAGGACACACACACACACACTTACTGAACACCTAAACATTAATTTGAATGTATTTGGGAGGGAAAGCAATTAAGGGCTCAAACATCTCAGAGTGTATGTGTGTGTATGAGTGTGTGTGCATGCGTGTGTTTGTCCTCCTCTGAATGTAGAACAGCAATCATTCATCTTCTGAAAAAGAGTGTCATTCTCTCATTAGTGAAGGGGGTGCAGATCGGAGAGAAGGGGGACGAGGAGAGGAGGATGGAGGGGAAGGAGGAGTGGGCATTTCAAAATAGTTGAGAAGAGAAAATAGAGATGTAGGAATTAAGTTGGAAGGAAGGAGGGGTAGATAAAAGGTAGGGAAGAGGGGGAGAAACGGAGGACAGGGGGATGGAGAAGGAGGTAAAGATAGTGTATACAGAGGCGTCATGCCTCTAATATACAGTGCATTCGGAAATATTCCGATCCTGTCCCTTTTTCCACATTTTGTTATGTTACAGCCTTATTCTAAAATTGATTAAATACATGTTTTCCCTCATAAATCTACACACAATAACCCATAATGACAAAGCGAAAACCAGTTTTAAGATTTTAGAAAAAACAGAAATACCTTATTTATGTAAGCATTCAGACGCTTTGCTACGAGACTCGAAATTGAGCTCCTGTTTCCATTGCATCCTGCTTCCATCGATCATCCCTGTGGTAACTTCAATTGATTGGACATGAAAGTCACACACCTGTCTATATAAGGTTCCACAGTTGACAAGGCCCTTCTCCCTCGATCGGTCTGTTAGGAAGAGTCTTGGTGGTTCCAAACTTCTTCCGTTTAGAATAATGGAGGCCATTTTGTTCTTGGGGACATTCAATGCTGCAGACATTTTTTGGTACCCTTCACCAGATCTGTGCCTCGACCCAATCCTGTCTCGGCATTGAAGGTCCCCAAGAACACAAAAATCAAAAAACCTGTTTTCGCTTTGTCATTATAGAGTATTGTGTGTGAAATTGCTGAAAACAAATACATGTAATTGCTTTTAGAATAAGGCTGTAATACAACAAAAT
This sequence comes from Oncorhynchus nerka, assembly GCF_034236695.1. NCBI lineage: Eukaryota > Metazoa > Chordata > Actinopteri > Salmoniformes > Salmonidae > Oncorhynchus > Oncorhynchus nerka. Next base: position 59,010,126 of record NC_088420.1, on the reverse strand, counting down.
GTGGAAAAAGCCAAGGGGTCTGAAAACTTTCCGAAGGCACTGTATATATTATATATGGTATATATATATTCTCTCTCACTGTAATATTATTATCCACCTAGCAATTTTATGAAGTTGGCTTTAACTAGCTCAGATAGGTTCCCAATCTCTCAACCTCATAACCAGCTACCAAGGAGCCATTACAGGCTATCAATAAAGTAAGAGATTGTTTTAAATATATTAGCTGTTATGCCTGCTGGCAAGGCAGGTAGACTTTAGAAAAGCAAGCAATTTCTAAATGTACTGAATAAGACTCACATTCCTTTACCCATATTTAAGCAGAGATGCAGAGAAGCATATTTAGTTTCTTTAAAATAGCTATAGAATGCAGACAGCTCGAGGTATGCTTTTTATGCAGAAAAATAAACATATGTTTTACATAGAATTAAGCATAATGAGTATAGCTCTAGATTGCAGGAAAAAGCCATTTCAGCTGTTTGAAAAATTCTAAATTCTCCCACTTTGGACCATCCCTCATCCATCCTCACATAATTTGTGCCCCTCAGAGAGTTTTGGGGTACATGACACCCTGAGTGTATATAGGTGGTGAGAAGAGAGAAGGGATGTTTCCTCCCGAGTGGCGCAGCGGTCTAAGGCACTGCATTGCAGTGGGTTCAATCCCGGGTTGTATCACAACCGGTAGTGATCGAGAGTCATATAGGGAGGTGCACAATTGGCCCAGCGTCTTACAGCTTAGGGGAAGGTTTGGCCAGGGAGCTTTATTTGGCTCATCGCGCTCTAGCGGCATCTTGTGGCGGGCTGGGCGCCTGCAGGCTGACCTCAATTGTCAGGTGAATGGTGTTTCCTCTGACACGTTGGTGCGGCTGGCTTCCGGGTTAAGCAGGTGGGTGTTAAGAAGCGGGTCATGTTTCGAAGAACGCATGACTCGATCTTCGCCTGGGGAGAAAAAAATACAGAGATACGCGTGGACAGCAGTGGGCAAATGTCTGCCATTTTTTGGTGTTTTGTGTAACAGGTGTTTCTTTCCATTCAGCCCTGTTTGGAGACTGGATATATGTTGTGAGTGGATGAACGCGCACTCACAGCCTAGTAAAGGAGCCCTTTGTAGTGATTGTTTGACAATCAGATGAAAATATCATGATTGGTTGTGTTTATGCCACAATAAAATGTCATATATTTTAAAAGTTAAATGACAAATCTTTACGGCTAGGCCCACAGAGATCCTATTGAATTAATAGGGATTATGTATTTATATGATTAGGCCCGTAAAATGTATTGCTGCACGTGTACATCTTAATTTATTTTTTAACTAGGCAAGTCAGTTCAGAACAAATTCTTAATTACAATGACGGCCTACTGGGGAACAGTGGGTTAACTGCCTTGTTCAGTGGCAGAACGACAGATTTTTACCTTGTCAACTCGGCCCATACTGGCCCAACACTCTAACGACTAAGGCTATCTGGGAGATGGTTGGCAAATCACCTGCTTGTTCGTACAGGATCAGGAGGAGTGGAGGAGCTTCACTCTATTAACAATGGAATTGTTGATACATGCATGTTTCCATTTTGTTTTCACCTCATCGGTGATGCCATTAGAAAGGAGAGGAGAACTAATGTGAAAAAATTCGCCTCAGAAAATGTTATTTTTTCCTTAGAGAGCTATCATTTAGAGACGAATTGGGACAAAGGAAGGGGAGAGGGGTTAGTCTACCTATCTTTACAGGGCTAGCAGAAAAACTGCACTTGTGATGATTTGTGGTATCTGTGTCACGTTCTGACCTTTATTTCTGTTGTTTTGTCATAATTTAGTATGGTCAGGGCGTGAGTTGGGGTGGGCAGTTTGTTTTTCTATGATTTGGGGATTTCTATGTTTCGGCCTAGTATGGTTCTCAATCAGAGGTAGGTGTCATTAGTTGTCTCTGATTGAGAATCATACTTAGGTAGCCTGGGTTTCACTGTTTGTTTGTGGGTGATTGTCTATGTTAGTTGCTTGTGTCAGCACAGTTCTCATTATAGCTTCACAGTCGTTATTTGTTTTTTGTTTTTGTACAGTTTACTTTGTGTTTTTCGTCATCTATTAAATGATGCATTCACACCATGCTTCGCTTTGGTCCGCTTCTTACGACGATCGTGACAATCTGGGTTGTCAATCAAACGGTAAAAACATATGTGGGGCCACAAACCACATGTGGTCACAGAGATAGAGATGTCGACCAATCACAACCCCCTCTCCCTAGATGATGGTCCCATTTAATTTTCTAGTGTCTGTTTAATTCAAGTAAACAGATACTTTTTAAAATCTAATTTCTATTTCATCGGGAATTGATAATGATCTAGACTCTAACAGCAGGTGTGAGATGAGACAATAGACAGAAGCATGGTTAATGTGTGGAGTCGGAGTGTGGGGATAACAACTGAGCAGTGCAATGGGACTATTGACTTGACCATGGTGTCTGGGGTAAATGCAGGGTTCATCAAACAATCTTGAATTAAACAGTGTTTTAATGATGAGGAGGGAAGATCATTTAAATTATTAATGTAAATATTTAATGATGTTATGTTAAACTGACTGCAGGGGGGACTTCACTGATTGGCTTAACCGAGGCA